>NC_044190.1:1778860-1965626 GCF_900880675.1 Sparus aurata | reverse complement strand
CACACAAACGAACACGCACACACACAGTATATTTCCCAACATTTAAACTATATTCAATGATTATCTTTTTTCTTTCATTCAAGCCGGGAACTCCATTCAAATATATAAATGTTTTAATCATCGATATATAGAGATTTATTGAATTTCTCAGTCAGATTCAGAGTATTTGATTCTTTCTCACTGTAACATCTCTTCATACTCCATCTGCTGCTTTTAATGCTTCATTCTCACCAAACTATTAGGAAGCTTCATTCTCTTCAGATGAGACTTCAATGAATTAAAGCAACCAATTCAGTTTGGCCTTAGTTTTTCAACCAATTCTACATTATTTTAAACCCAGGAACTGTTTAAATTTATTTAAATATTCCCAATCATCGACACGTCGAGATTTATTGAATTTTTCAGTCTGATTCAGAGTCTTTGACTCATTCTCACTGTAACATCTCTTCAAACTCTATATATTTTAATGTTACATTCTCACCCAACAATTACAAAGTTCATTCTCTTCAGACGAGAAATTCACATGAATTAAAGCTGCCAATTCAGTTTGGCTTTACCTTTTTAACAAATTCTACATTATTTCACAGTTTTAAGATATTGGGGACAATATTCAAAGTTTTCACAGCCAGCAATCCGCATTTGGCTTCAGCTGGTCAACAGGGAGCATTCACAACCGCAAGTTCTTCAGAACTTGCCTTTTCTAGTTTTCCATAAGTAGTCTATGATTTATATGCTGCTGAACTTAGTACTTCCTAGACTACTTGCATGCACAATATGAAGTACTTTTACTGTGTACTGTTGGAGAAATCTTTACATTTTTAAATATGCTTAATTAAGTTAATTTAAGTTAGTATCCTTACATATTTACATTTAAACAAATGTTCATATTCATAGTAAACACCAGAGGAGGCTCGTCCATAGAGGCAGGGGAGGTTGATCCTCCTCTATTTTTGAGAGGCAAGAGGAAGAATTTTTTTTTAAGAAAGAGTAACTGGTTGAAATAAATCATTACCAAATCTCAGTATCATTTATAAAATATTATACACACACACACATATATATATATATATATATATATATATATATATATATATATATATATGTATATATACATATACACATATATATATATATATATATATATATATACATATATATATATATATATATATATATATATACATACACATATATATATATATATATATATATATATACATATACATACACATATATATATATATATATATATATATATATATATATATATATATATATATATATGTACACATCATAAAAAAGTTTCTTATTTGGAAGAAAATCCACTTAAAACGGTTGAACAGCGACAGCTACAGACGGAGGAGACAGAGCAGTCTGTGGCTGTGTCCAAATTCAGGGGCACCATCCTTCGGAGTGCGTATTTGAAGTGCAATTACGTCACTAAGCCGCGCGAAGCCTGTCCAAATTCAAAGTGTGCTCCAAATGCTCCCCGCAAATGCCTCCTTCTTTTGCCTGTTCCTGGAGGACACACCGCTACCATCCTTCGCGGCTACAAATTGCCCAAGATTCATTGCACGCCTAAAGAGAAGAAATAAATAAATAAATAATGGCGACCTCAAGTGGCGCAGATCTCGCATTCAAATGTAAATATTGGGTCTATACAGTTTTTAGTCATTTGAGCGTCAAATGCCAGATATGTTAAACTTCAAGGGACCTTAAAACCTCAAAATATCAGTTAAAATACGTTGGTAATGCTCAACTTAATGCCTTTTACTTTCAACCATTAGACGTTCAGAGGTTGACTTATATCGTATATCGTATTGTGACTGCGGAGATGTTATAGACTCGTTTTACTTCATGTACATAAATGGACCAAGATGAACAGATTTAGATCAGGCTGTGATCCGTGTAAAGTCTAGTTAAATGTTGGAATAAAGAGCTATGTTTATGATTATTAGGGCCCGAGCAGGTCATCGACCTGTGAGGTCCCTATTGTAATTAGGGCCCGAGCAGGTAGACCTGCGAGGTCCCTATTGTTATTGGAAGGACAGAAATTTTCTTCTCCAAGTTTGAATGCAGTTTTGGATGCCTGAACATACCCAAAAACTCACCAAATTTGGAATATATGTCACATCTGGCGAAAATTGCGATCCTGCATTGTCACTGAGCGTGGTCGTGACCTGCGGGCTCTGTAGCGCCCCCTAATGTTCATCCCCGCCTCCCACAAGTGCGTAGAAGAACGAAATTCAATACGCAGATTCCTCATGAGCAGACGCACAAAAAAGTCTGGGGGGACCATACTGTCACTCCAACAGGAAGTCAGCTATTTAGATGTGTGGTGGCGTTTTTGTCCAATACATGCCTACTTTGAAAATTATCTTGTCCTAGAGCTTAAACACCACAGTCTTCAAAGTAACTCAGTAATTTTCTTCATGTCTTGAAGAACAAAAGTTATGGAAATCATTCAGCTGCGCCAAACTTTAGTGGGCGGTGCGGTGGAAGCCATTTTTTCCTCACGCCGTCAAGCATCGAGGCTTTATAACTTTATCATAAAATTTCCTATCCACACCAAACTGCTCGTGACTGTAGAGGCTGTCTCCCCGAACAAATCTCAGCATCAATAATAAGTCGGCCATTTTGCTTTTCGCCACCATTTTGATATATTGCCAATCTTCATACTTAAATTATCTCCTCCTACAGATGTAACGCCACCGACTTCAAAGTCACTCAGTAGTATCCTGTGACCTATGTACATAAATGAAATGTGGCACGCATGTGTGTCATGACAAGACACACAAATGACTCATTTACACCCACACTCTCAGTCAAACAGGAAGTGGTCAATTTTGCTTAGAAGCACATGAATTGATGGTGTAGGTGATGCAAGTCGCCACTAGATGGCACTGTTGTCTTTCAAGGCACATGTATCATATTCATCAGATTTTATTGAAACTTTAAAAGGTGGCAGCATGCACTTCTTGGGATAAAAACTAGTAAACAAAGCAGAACTTAGATCAAAAGCTTGACACTGATAGACAGCCATAAATACATTTTTTGAAAGAAGGCAAATTAAGCATTATTCTACACATATTTATGTGCAGTGATGACAAACATAGTCAGATGTACATGGCATTTGCAGGTAGTTTTGTCTGAATTGCACCTTACAACAGGGCATAGTTGAAGGGTAATGGGTTGAGCCACATAATGGATAAGTCAGTGGTAGTAAGCCACAGCACACAATTTTCAAATAAGCCAATTTGCTAAGAATGTCATTTGCGTGTTGTGTCTGCCCTGTCAAGGTGGCACACAACAATTTGTGTGTAGTTGTGATTCTGCCCAACTCTTCCGCGATGAACGAAGTGGATTCCACTGCGATATGAAACAACTGAGTGGGTTCTTTGGTTAAACACCGCTACTGCAGGACGCTCGTCAAACCTGGTCACTTGACCGCTGTCCCTTTTCAAAAGGAAGAATCACCTCTGGCTGCACTCCACTACCTATCTTAATCTGTGGCATTCCACTTCCATCTTCCCCTATGATGCGCTGCCTTCCTGCCTTCACGGTGACAACAGAAGGCAGTGTCTTATCTGCGCCGGTAGTCGAGTGGTTGGCGTGCATGCCACATATGCAGTGGACCCGGGTTCGAATTTAGGGCGGAGGAAGTTTACTGCAAGCCACAACCCCCCCCTCTCTGTCCCACTTCCAATCTATTCCCTGCCAAAACACAGGTGTCCATGCCTGAATTCCAGACAAAGGCAAAGAGAAGGCTGTAACCCTTCACACAACGTAACGGTGCAGAATCGATTGTCAAAACGTACCTGATTACTAACTGTTTTAGAAATCATTCACCTGCAGTCCCTTTGGATTTCTGTGGATTGCAGGAAGTTGTTCTGACTTCACCTTAAAGCGCTTGATACTGGCAGGGGCAACCCACCGCGTTACAAACACACGTTGGGAGAAGAGGCTGATATTCACCCCCCGCGTGCACGGTCCCAAACGCAGGCGGTTGCCGCCTCCGTGAACAACGATCGAGCAACGGGGCTTAAGCCGCGGCGCGTTTGGACGGCGGCATGCCCCGACGTGCGCGCGGACTGCGAGGGCCCGTTCATCACTGCTTGCAGTTTTAATTAGGGCCCGAGCAGGTCATCGACCTGTGAGGTCCCTATTGTAATTGGAAGAATTATTAGGGCCCGAGCAGGTCATCGACCTGTGAGGTCCCTATTGAAATTGTAAAAATTCTTCTTATTATTATTCTTCTGCGCTTTGACTGCAGTTTTGGATGCCTGAACATATCCAAAAACTCACCAAATTTGGAATATACATCACATTTGGCGAAAAATTTGATAATTTAATGTCGTTGGGCGAGGTCGTGACCTGCGGGCTCTGTAGCGCCCCCTAATGTTTATCCCCGCCTCCCACAAGTGTGTAGAAGAACGAAATTCAATATGCAGATTCCTCATGACCAGACGCACAAACAACCTGTTTGGACCACTAGTGTCAGTCCAACAGGAAGGCAGCCATTTAGATGTGTGGCGGCGATTTTGTCCAATTCATGCCTACTTTGAAAATGATCTTGTCCTCGAGCTTAAACACCACAGTCTTCAAATTAACTCAGTAATTTTCTTCATGCCTTGAAGAACAAAAGTTATTGAAATCATTCAGCTGCGCCAAACTTTAGTGGGCAGTGCGGTGGAAACCATTTTTTCCTCACGCCATCAAGCATCGAGGCTTTATAACTTCAACATACAATTTCCTATCCACACCAAACTGCTTGTAACTGTAGAGGCTGTCTCCCCGAACAAATCTCAGCATCAATACTTAGTCTGCCATTTTGCTTATGGCCGCCATGTTGAAATATTGCCAATCTTCGTACTTAAATGATCTCCTCCTACAGATGTAACACCACCGACTTCAAAGTCACTCAGTAGCATCCTCTGACCTTGAAGATGAAAAGTTATTAAAATCTTTATCCTACGTCATACCTGCTGGCCACAGTGGAGCGTGCAATTCGAATCCTTCGCCGTGAAGCATCATGTCCTCATAACTTCTTCATGCAATGTCTTATCTCGGCCAAATCTCTCAGGAATGCAGAGGGAGTCGCCCTAATGAGATCTGTGTAGTCATGGGGTGTGGCCGTGACGCGTGGGCTCTGTAGCGCCCCCTATTGTGATGCCCCGCCTCCTACTTGTAACATAGGAGGATGAAAATTGGTAAGCAGATTCCTCATGACCGGACGCACAAAAAACCCATGTGGACCCCTAGTGTCAGTCCAACAGGAAGGCAGCCATTTAGATGTGTGGCGGCGTTTTTGTCCAAATCATGCCTACTTTGAAAATTATCTTGTCCTAGAGCTTAAACACCACAGTCTTCAAATTAACTCAGTAATTTTCTTCATGCCTCGAAGAACAAAAGTTATTAAAATCTTTCAGCTGCGCCAAGGTTAAGTTGGCGGTGCGGTGGAAACCATTTTGTCCTCACGCCGTCAAGCATCGAGGCTTTATAACTTCAACATACAATGTCCTATCCACACCAAACTGCTCGTAACTGTAGAGGCTGTCTCCCCGAACAAATCTCAGCATCAACAATTAGTCTGCCATTTTGCTTTTGGCCGCCATGTTGAATTATGCCAATCTTCGTACTTAAATTATCTCCTCCTACAGATGTAACACCACAGACTTCAAAGTCACTCAGTAGCATCCTCTGACCTTGAAGATGAAAAGTTATTGAAATCTTTATCCTACGTCATTCCTCGCTGGCAGTTGCGGAGCCCGCCATAACAATCCTTCGTCATGAAGCATCAAGTCCTGATAACTCCTTCATTCTATTTCTTATCTCGGCCAAATTTAGAGGGAATCTAGAGGGAGTCACCATGAAGAGATCTGTGCATCAATACTGTGTCATATCCATAGGTCACCCACTGGAAACATAATTTAAGTTTTATGTCATTCAATGTGGGCTCCTACATGCTGTAAGTGACACAAGTCGCCACTAGATGGCACTGTTGTCTTTCAAGACACAGGTATCCATTGTGCTTAGCAACCTCTGGATAACCTCTAGATAATTTCATGTCATTGCAGGAAGTCAGCCTCATATTTAGGGCCCGAGCAGGTCATCGACCTGTGAGGTCCCTATTGTAATTGGAAGAATTATTAGGGCCCGAGCAGGTCATCGACCTGTGAGGTCCCTATTGTAATTGGAAGGACTAGTGTACCGCTTTAACTGCAGTTTTGGAGGCCTGAACATACCCAAAAACTCACCAAATTTGGAATATACGTCACATCTAGTGAAAAATATGATAATTTGATGCCGTTGGGCGAGGTCGTGACCTGCAGGCTCTGTAGCGCCCCCTAATGTTCTTCCCTGCCTTCCACATGCCAGAGATGAACGAAATTCGGTACGCTGATTCATCCTGAGCAGACGCACAAAAAAGTCTGTGGGGACCATACTGTCACTCCAACAGGAAGTCAGCTATTTAGATGTGTGGCGGAATTTTTGACAAATTCATGCTGACTTAGAAAATTATCTTGTCCTAGAGCTTAAACGCCACATTCTTCAAATTAACTCAGTAATTTTCTTCATGCCTTGGAGAACAAAAGTTATTAAAATCTTTCAGCTGCGACATACTTTAGTGGGCGGGGCAGTGGAAACCATTTTTTTCCCTCGCGGTCAAGCATCGAGGCTTTATAACTTCAACATACAATTTCCTATCCACACCAAACTGCTCGTAAGTGTAGAAGGTGTCTCCCCGAACACATCTCAGCATCAATACTTAGTCTGCCATTTTGATTTTGGCCGTCATGTTGACATATTGACAATCTTCGTACTTAAATTATCTCCTCCTACAGACGTAACGCCACCGACTTCAAAGTCACTCAGTAGCATCGTCTGACCTTGAAGATGAAAAGTTATTAAAATCTTTATCCTACGTCATACCTGCTGGCCACAGTGGAGCGGGAAATTCGAATCCTTCGCCGTAAAGCATCGTGTCCTCATAACTTCTTCATACAATTTCCTATCTCGGCCAAATCTCTCAGGAATGCAGAGGGAGTCGTCCTGATGAGATCTGTGTGGTCATGGGGCGTGGCGGTGACGCGTGGGCTCTGTAGCGCCCCCTATTGTGATGCCCCGCCTCCTACTTGTACATCGAAGGACGCAAATCGGTACGCACCTTCATCATGACCAGACGCACAAAAAACCCATTTGGATGCTTACTCTCACTACAACAGGAAGTCAGTTATTAAGATGTGTGGCGGCGTTTTTGTCCAAATCATGCCAACTTTGAAAATTATCTTGTCCTAGAGCTTAAACACCACAGTCTTCAAATTAACTCAGTAATTTTCTTCATGCCTTGAAGAACAAAAGTTATTAAAATCATTCAAATGCACGATGGTTATGTTGGCCATTCGGTGGAAACCATTTTGTCCTCACGCCGTCAAGCATCGAGGCTTTATAACTTCAACATACAATTTCCTATCCACACCAAACTACTTGTAACTGTAGAAGCTGTCTCCCCGAACAAATCTCAGCATCAATACTTAGTCTGCCATTTTGCGTTTGGCCGACATGTTGAATTACGCCAATCTTCTTACTTAAATTATCTCCTCCTACAGATGTAACACCACCGACTTCAAAGTCACTCAGTAGCATCCTCTGACCTTGAAGATGAAAAGTTATTGAAATCTTTATCCTACGTCATTCCTGCTGACAGTTGCGGAGCCCGCCATAACAATCCTTCGTCATGAAGCATCAAGTCCTGATAACTCCTTCATACTATTTCCTATCTAGGCCAAATCTAGAGGGAATCGAGAGGGAGTCCCCATGAATAGATCTGTGCATCAATACTCTGTCATATCCATAGCCCTACCCACTGGAAACATGAATTAGTTTTAATCTCATTCCATTAGGGCTCCTACAAGCTGTGAGTGACACAAGTCGCCACTAGATGGCAGTGTTGTCTTTCTGATAAGTGAGTGGTAGTGAGCCACAGCACACAATTTTCAAATAAGCCAATTTGCTAAGAATGCCATTTGCGTGTTGTGTCTGCCCTGTCAATGTGGCACACAACAAGATGTGTGTAGTTGTGATTCTGCCCAACTCTTCCGCGATGAACGAAGTGGATTCCACTGTGATATGAAACAACTGAGTGAGTTCTTTGGTTAAACACCGCTACTGCAGGACGCTGGTCAAACCTGGTCACTTGACCGCTGTCCCTTTCCAAAAGGAAGAATCACATCTGGCTGCACTCCACTACCTAAATCCACCACCTATCTAAATCTTTGGCATTCCCCTTCCATCCTCCCCTATGATGCGCTGCCTTCCTGCCTTCGCGGTGACAACAGAAGGCAGTGTCTTATCTGCGCCGGTGGTCGAGTGGTTGGAGTGCATGCCACATATGCAGTAGACCCGGGTTCGAATTTAGGGCGGAGGAAGTTTACTGCAAGCCACAACCCCCCCCTCTCTGTCCCACTTCCAATCTGTCCCCTGCAAAAACACAGGTGTCCATGCCTGAATTCCAGACAAAGGCAAAGAGAAGGCCGTAACACTTCACACAACGTAACGGTGCAGAATCGATTGTCAAAACGTACCCGATCATTAAATGTTTCAGAAAACATTCACCTGTAGTCCATTTGGATTTCTGTGGATTTCACGAAGTTGTTCTGACTTCACATGAAAGCGCTTAATACTGGCAGGGGCAACCCACCGCGTTACAAACACACGTTGGGAGAAGAGGCTGATATTCACCCCCGGCGTGCACCGTCCCAAACGCAGGCGGTTGCCGCCTCCGTGAACAACGATCGAGCAACGGGGCTTAAGCCGCGGCGCGTTTGGACGGCGGAACGCCCCGACGCGCGCGCTGACTGCGAGGGCCCGTTCATCACTGCTTGCAGTTTTAATTAGGGCCCGAGCAGGTCATCGACCTGTGAGGTCCCTATTGTAATTAGGGCCCGAGCAGGTCATCGACCTGTGAGGTCCCTATTGTAATTGGAAGAATTATTCTTCATTATTATTATTATTCCTCTGCGCTTTGACTGCAGTTTTGGAAGCCTGAGCATACCCAAAAAGTCACCAAATTTGGAATATACGTCACATCTGGCGAAAAATTTGATAATTTAATGTCGTTGGGCAAGGTCGTGACCTGCTGGCTCTGTAGCGCCCCCTAAAGTTCAGCCCCGCCTCCCACAAGTGCGTAGAAGAACGAAAATCAATACGCTGGTTCCTCATGACCAGACGCACAAAAAATCGTCTTGGAGCGATACCGTCACTCCAACAGGAAGTCAGTTATTTAGATGTGTGGCGGCGTTTTTGTCCAATTCATGCCTACTTTGACAACGAACTTGTCCTAGAGCTTAAACACGACAGTCTTCACATTATCTCAGTAATTTTCTTCATGCCTTGGAGAACAAAAGTTATTAAAATCTTTCAGCTCCGAGATACTTTAGTGGGCGGGGCGACGGAAACCATTTTTTTCCCTCGCGGTCAACCATCAAGGCTTTATAACTTCAACATACAATTTCCTATCCACACCAAACTTCTCATAAGTGGAGATGCTGTCTCCCTGAACACATCTCAGCATCAATACTAAGTCGGCCATTTTGATTTTGGCCGCCATGTTGAAATATTGCCAATCTTCGTACTTAAATTAACTCCTCCTACAGATGTAACGCCACCGACTTCAAAGTCACTCAGTAGCATCCTCTGACCTTGAAGATGAAAAGTTATTAAAATCTTTATCCTACGTCATACCTGCTGGCCACAGTGGAGCGGGCAATTGGAATCCTTCGCCGTAAAACATCGTATCATCATAACTTCTTCATACAATGTCTTATCCCGGCCAAATCTCTAAGGAATGCAGAGGGAGTCGCCCTGATGAGATCTGTGTAGTCATGGGGCGTGGCCGTGACGTGTGGGCTCTGTAGCGCCACCTATTGTGATGCCCCGCCTCCTACATGTAACATAGAAGGACGAAAATTGGTACGCATATTCCTCATGACCGGACGCACAAAAAACACATTTGGACCCCTAGTGTCAGTCCAACAGGAAGGCAGCCATGTAGATGTGTGGCGGCGTTTTTGTCCAAATCATGCCTACTTTGACAACGAACTTGTCCTAGAGCTTAAACACCACAGTCTTCAAATTAACTCAGTAATTTTCTTCATGGCTTGAAGAACAAAAGTTATTAAAATCATTCAAATGCGCGATGGTTATGTTGGCCGTTCGGTGGAAACCATTTTGTCCTCACGCCGTCAAGCATCGAGGCTTCATAACTTCAACATACAATTTCCTATCCACACCAAACTGCTTGTAACTGTAGAAGCTGTCTCCCCTAACAAATCTCAGCATCAATACTTAGTCTGCCATTTTGCGTTTGGCCGCCATGTTGAATTACGCCAATCTTCATACTTAAATTATCTCCTCCTACAGATGTAACACCACCGACTTCAAAGTCACTCAGTAGCATCCTCTGACCTTGAAGATGAAAAGTTATTAAAATCTTTATCCTAAGTCATACCTGCTGGCAGTTGCGGAGCCCGCCATAACAATCCTTCGTCATGAAGCATCAAGTGCTGATATCTCCTTCATACTATTTCCTAGCTCGGCCAAATCTAGAGGGAATCTAGAGGGAGTCGCCCTGAATAGATCTGTGCATCAATACTGTGTCATATCCATAGCGCTACCCACTGGAAACATAAATTAGTTTTTATCTCATTCCATTAGGGCTCCTACAAGCTGTGAGTGACACAAGTCGCCACTAGATGGCAGTGTTGTCTTTCAAGTCACAGGTGTCCTTTGTTCTTTGCAACCTCTGGATAACCTCTAGATTATTCCATTCCATGGCAGGAATTCAGCCTCAAATGTATCAGATTTTATTTAAACTTCAAAATGTGGCTGCATGCACTTTATGGAATAAAAACTAGCAAACAAAGGACACTTAGATCAAAAGCTTGACATTCATAGACAGCCATACATACATTTTGGTAAGGAGGCAAGTGAAGCATCATTTGACACTCATTTATCTGCAGTGATGACAAACATAGTCAGATGTACATGGCATTTGCAGGCAGTTTTGTCTGACTTGCACATTACAACATGGCATAATTGGACGGTAATGTTTAGAGCCACATAATGGATAAGTTAGTGGTAGTAAACTACAGCACACAATTTTCAATCAAGCCAATTTGCTAAGAATGCCATTTGTGTGTTGTGTCTGCCCTCTCAGTGTGGCACACAACAAGATGTGTGTAGTTGTGTTTCCGACCAACGTTTCCAAGATGCACAAAGTGGCTTCCCCTGCCATTTTAAACAACTGAGTGATTTCTTTGGATAAAAGCCCCATATTATATTGTTTTTCATCAATGTCACACAGCTGTCAGAGGTCCAACAACTCTGTGTTTGTTATCACCCCAAACACATCTGTGGTCCTGCATTCCTATGAAGGTAGATTTGTGTCTTTATTATTCAATCAAAAAAAAGTTTGCTTCAATCAAAATATATATTTTCAATGAAAAAAACCTTCACTTCAATCAAAAAAAAACCTTTTCAATCAAAGAAAAAAAGTGTTTGAATGCAAAAATATAGTTGAGACTCAAAAAAATGCATTTGAACACTGTTTTTCTTTGACTGAAAATGTTTTTCATGTTTGAAGCAACTTTTTTGATTGAAGTAATACTGTTTTGTGTCATTATGGGTAGGACATTTGTGTCTTTATAATTCAATCAAAAAAGAAGTGGCTTCAAACAACAACAAAAAAATTCCCATAAAAAAAATCACTTTTTTTGATTGAAAATGTTTTCTTTGATTGAAGTAATCTCTTTTGTGTTTGGGCCATATTATGGGTAGGACATTTGTGTCTTAATTATTCAATCCCAAAAAAGTTGCTTCAATCAAAAAAAATATTTTCAATCAGAGAAAAAACTGTTCAAATGCAAAAATAAAATTGAATCCCCCCCTAAAAAAATTAATACAATGATTTGAAGTGTTGTTGTTTTTTATTGAAAATATTTTTTTCGATTTGAAGTGATTTTTTCTTTGAATGAAGTGAAAAAAGTTTTGAAGTCGTTTTTTTTAAATTGAATTATTTTGACACAAACATCCCGCAGTGGGCGGGTGCTTCCCCATTGGTCAGACATGTTTGAGTGACAAGTGGCTACACCAACGACGTCTTTCTGACAAGGAAGTCATGGCCACCAGCAAGCCAGGGAGCAGTGGTGCTGGAGTTGTTAACTACAGCATTAAAATGATTGGTGTCATGTTATTAGCCTACTCTGTTTGATATTTCAATTAAACATGAAGCTTGCTAACTTAGTTCACGTTGACTAATTTGTGTGATGGTGTTAGATATCTAACGCCGTCATATTGTTAGGCAGGCTAGCTAATAACGTTAGCCGATGGCCCTGCACACTGAATGACCTAAGTACAGAGGCTTGCTATGTGCTAGTGCAATGCTATGTTATAATAAGTAACGTCATTAGTGGTCAAACAACAGTCCACAGGCCAACTGTTGCCCGCAGCGCTGCCTGTTTAGCAGCAACAGATCATGCAGAGCCTGAGTCTATCTTCTCACACAGCCCAGTGCAGTGACTGCGGTCAAGCCAGCCGTGAACAACGACCGAGCAACGGGGCTTAAGCCGCGGCGCGTTTGGACGGCGGCACGCCCCGACGTGCGCGCGGACTGCGAGGGCCCGTTCATCACTGCTCGCAGTTTTAATTGGAAGAATTATTCTTCGTTATTATCATTCCGATCCGACATCGACTGCAGTTTTGGATGCCTGAACATAATCGAAAACTCTCCAAATTTGGAATTTGCGTCCGGTTAAGGAAAAATAGCGATCCTGCATTGTCAATGGGCGTGGTCGTGACCTGCGGGCTCTGTAGCGCCCCCTAATGTTCATCCCCGCCTCCCACAAGTGCGTAGAAGAACGCAATTCAATTTGGAGATTCCTCATGACCAGACGCACAAAAAACCCAGTGGGACCCCTAGTGTCACTCCAACAGGAAGTCAGCTATTTAGATGTGTGGCGGCGTTTTTGTCCAATTCATGCCTACTTTGAAAACTATCTTGTCCTAGAGCTTAAACACAACAGTCTTCACATTAACACAGTAATTTTCTTCATGCCTTGGAGAACAAAAGTTATTAAAATCATTCAGCTGTGACATACTTTAGTGGGCGGGGCGATGGAAACCATTTTTTCCCCTCGCGGTCAAGCATCGAGGCTTTATAACTTCAACATACAATTTCCTATCCACACCAAACTTCTCATAAGTGTAGAGGCTGTCTCCCCGAACACATCTCAGCATCAATACTTAGTCTGATATTTTACTTTTGGCCGCCATGTTGAAATATCGCCAATCTTCGTACTTAAATTATCTCCTCCTACAGATGTAACACCACCGACTTCAAAGTCACTCAGTAGCATCCTCTGACCTTGAAGATGAAAAGTTATAGAAATCTTTATCCTACGTCATACCTGCTGGCCACAGTGGAGCGGGCAATTCGAATCCTTCGCCGTAAAGCATCGTGTCCTCATAACTTCTTCATACAATGTCGTATCTCGGCCAGATCCCTCAGGAATGCAGAGGGAGTCGCCCTGATGAGATCTGTGTAGTCATGGGGCGTGGCCGTGACGCGTGGGCTCTGTAGCGCCACCTATTGTGATGCCCCGCCTCCTACATGTAACATAGAAGGACGAAAAAATGGTACGCAGATTCCTCATGACCGGACGCACAAAAAAACCATTTGGACCCCTAGTGTCAGTCCAACAGGAAGGCAGCCATTTAGATGTGTGGCGGCGTTTTTGTCCAAATCATGCCTACTTTGAAAATTATCTTGTCCTAGAGCTTAAACACCACAGTCTTCAAATTAACTCAGGAATTTTCTTCATGCCTCGAAGAACAACATTTGTGGAAAGCATTCAAATGCGCGATGGTTATGTTGGCCGTTCGTTGGAAACCATTTTGTCCTCACGCCGTCAAGCATCGAGGCTTTATAACTTCAACATACAATTTCCTATCCACACCAAACTGCTTGTAAGTGTAGATGCTGTCTCCCCGAACAAATCTCAGCATCAATACTTAGTCTGCCATTTTGCGTTAGGCCGCCATGTTGAATTACGCCAATCTTCGTACTTAAATTATCTCCTCCTACAGATGTAACACCACCGACTTCAAAGTCACTCAGTAGCATCCTCTGACCTTGAAGATGAAAAGTTATGGAAATCTTTATCCTACGTCATACCTGCTGGCAGTTGCGGAGCCCGCCATAACAATCCTTCGTCATGAAGCATCAAGTCCTGATAACTCCTTCATACTATTTCCTAGCTCGGCCAAATCTAGAGGGAATGTAGAGGGAGACGCCTTGAATAGATCTGTGCATCAATGCTGTGTCATATCCATAGCGCCACCCACTGGAAACTGGAAGTAAGGGTTTTCTCTGTCAAATTGGGCATCCTACATGCATGTACATGAATGAAATGTGGCACGCATGTGTGTCATGACAAGACGCACAAATGACTCATTTACACCCACACTGTCAGTCCAACAGGAAGTGGTCAATTGTGCTTAGAAGCACATGAATTGATGGTGTAGGTGATGCAAGTCGCCACTAGATGGCACTGTTGTCTTTCAAGGCACATGTATCATATTCATCAGATTTTATTGAAACTTTAAAAGGTGGCAGCATGCCCTTCTTGGGATAAAAACTAGTAAACAAAGCAGAACTTGGATCAAAAGCTTGACACTGATAGACAGCCATAAATACATTTTTTGAAAGAAGGCAAATGAAACATTATTCTACACATATTTATGTGCAGTGATGACAAACATAGTCAGATGTACATGGCATTTGCAGGTAGTTTTGTCTGAATTGCACGTTACAACAGGGCATAGTTGAAGGGTAATGGGTTGAGCCACATAATGGATAAGTCAGTGGTAGTAAGCCACAGCACACAATTTTCAAATAAGCCAATTTGCTAAGAATGCCATTTGCGTGTTGTGTCTGCCCTGTCAAGGTGGCACACAACAAGATGTGTGTAGTTGTGATTCTGCCCAACTCTTCCGCGATGAACGAAGTGGATTCCACTGCGATATGAAACAACTGAGTGGGTTCTTTGGTTAAACACCGCTACTGCAGGACGCCCGTCAAACCTGGTCACTTGACCGCTGTCCCTTTTCAAAAGGAAGAATCACCTCTGGCTGCACTCCACTACCTATCTTAATCTGTGGCATTCCACTTCCATCCTCCCCTATGATGCGCTGCCTTCCTGCCTTCACGGTGACAACAGAAGGCAGTGTCTTATCTGCGCCGGTAGTCGAGTGGTTGGCGTGCATGCCACATATGCAGTGGACCCGGGTTCGAATTTAGGGCGGAGGAAGTTTACTGCAAGCCACAACCCCCCCCCCTCTGTCCCACTTCCAATCTGTTCCCTGCAAAAACACAGGTGTCCGTGCCTGAATTCCAGACAAAGGCAAAGAGAAGGCCGTAACACTTCACACAACGTAACGGTGCAGAATTGATTGTCAAAACGTACCCGATTATTAAGTGTTTTAGAAATCATTCACCTGTAGTCCATTTGGATTTCTGACTTCCCCTGAAAGCGCTTAATACTGGCAGGGGCAGCCCACCGCGTTACAAACACACGTTGGGAGAAGATGCTGATATTCACCCCCGGCGTGCACCGTCCCAAACGCAGGCGGTTGCCGCCTCCGTGAACACCGAGCAACAGGGCTTAAGCCGCGGCGCGTTTGGACGGCGGCACGCCCAGACGTGCGCGCGGACTGCGAGGGCCCGTTCATCACTGCTTGCAGTTTTAATTCTTCGTTATTATTATTTTTCCGATCCGACATCGACTGCAGTTTTGGATGCCTGAACATAATCGAAAACTCTCCAAATTTGGAATTTGCGTCACGTTAAGCGAAAATAGCGATCCTGCATTGTCAATGGGCGTGGTCGTGACCTGCGGACTCTGTAGCGCCCCCTAATGTTTATCCCCGCCTCCCACAAGTGCGTAGAAGAACGAAATTCAATACGCAGATTCCTCATGACCAGACGCACAAAAAACCCAGTGGGACCCATAGTGTCACTCCAACAGGAAGTCAGTCATTTAGATGTGTGGCGGCATTTTTGTCCAATTAATGCCTACTTTGAAAACTATCTTGTCCTAGAGCTTAAACACCACAGTCTTCAAATTAACTCAGTAATTTTCTTCATGCCTTGGAGAACAAAAGTTATTAAAATCTTTCAGCTGCGACATACTTTAGTGGGCGGGGCGGTGGAAACCATTTTTTCCCCTCGCGGTCAAACATCAAGCCTTTATAACTTTAACATACAATTTCCTATCCACACCAAACTGCTTGTAACTGTAGAGGCTGTCTCCCCGAACAAATCTCAGCATCAACACTAAGTCGGCCATTTTGATTTTGGCCGCCATGTTGAAATATTGCCAATCTTCGTACTTAAATTAGCTCCTCCTACAGATGTAACGCCACCGACTTCAAAGTCACTCAGTAGCATCCTCTGACGTTGAAGATGAAAAGTTATGGAAATCTTTATCCTACGTCATACCTGCTGGCCACAGTGGAGCGGGCAATTCGAATCCTTCGCCGTAAAGCATCGTGTCCTCATAACTTCTTCATACAATGTATTATCTCGGCCAAATCTCTCAGGAATGCAGAGGGAGTCGCCCTGATGAGATCTGTGTAGTCATGGGGCGTGGCCGTGACGCGTGGGCTCTGTAGCGCCCCCTATTGTGATGCCCCGCCTCCTACATGTAACATAGAAGGACGAAAAAATGGTACGCATATTCCTCATGACCGGACGCACAAAAAGCCCATTTGGACCCCTAGTGTCAGTCCAACAGGAAGGCAGCCATTTAGATGTGTGGCGGCGTTTTTGTCCAAATCATGCCTACTTTGAAAATTATCTTGTCCTAGAGCTTAAACACCACAGTCTTCAAATTAACTCAGTAATTTTCTTCATGCCTCGAAGAACAAAATTTATGGAAATCATTCAAATGCGCGATGGTTATGTTGGCCGTTCGGTGGAAACCATTTTGTCCTCACGCCGTCAAGCATCGAGGCTTTATAACTTCAACATACAATTTCCTATCCACACCAAACTGCTTGTAACTGTAGAGGCTGTCTCCCCGAACAAATCTCAGCATCAATACTTAGTCTGCCATTTTGCGTTTGGCCGCCATGTTGAATTACGCCAATCTTCGTACTTAAATTATCTCCTCCTACAGATGTAACACCACCGACTTCAAAGTCACTCAGTAGCATCCTCTGACCTTGAAGATGAAAAGTTATGGAAATCTTTATCCTACGTCATACCTGCTGGCAGTTGCGGAGCCCGCCATAACAATCCTTCGCCATGAAGCATCAAGTCCTGATATCTCCTTCATACTATTTCCTAGCTCGGCCAAATCTAGAGGGAATCTAGAGGGAGTCGCCCTGAATAGATCTGTGCATCAATGCTGTGTCATATCCATAGCCCTACCCACTGGAAACATAAATTAGTTTTAATCTCATTCCATTAGGGCTCCTACAAGCTGTGAGTGACACAAGTCGCCACTAGATGGCAGTGTTGTCTTTCAAGTCACACGTATCTTTTGTGCTCAGTAACCTCTGGATAACCTTTAGATAATTCCATTTCCATTGCAGGAAGTCAGCCTCATATTTATCAGATTTTATTGAAACTTCAAAATGTGGCTGCATGCACTTTATGGAATAAAAACTAGCAAACAAAGGAGACATTAGATCAAAAGCTTGACATTCATAGACAGCCATACATACATTTTGGTAAGGAGGCAAGTGAAGGTCATTTATCTGCAGTGATGACAAAGATAGTCAGATGTACATGGCATTTGCAGGTAGTTTTGTCTGAATTGCACATTACAACATGGCATGATTGGACGGTAATGTTTAGAGCCACATAATGGATAAGTTAGTGGTAGTAAACTACAGCACACAATTTTCAATCAAGCCAATTTCCTAAGAATGCCATTTGTGTGTTGTGTCTGCCTTCTCAGTGTGGCACACAACAAGATGTGTGTAGTTGTGTTTCTGACCAACGTTTCCTCGATGAACAAAGTGGCTTCCCCTGCCATTTTAAACAACTGAGTGATTTCTTTGGATAAAAGTCCCATATTATACTGTTTTTCATCAATTTCACACAGCTGTCAGAGGTCCAACAACTCTGTATTCTATATGTATTATCCCAAACACATCCGAGGTCCTGCATTCCAGCTGCCGAAAAGTCGCTCTGCTGAGCTGTAATCAGAGCACTCTGTTTCTGTGCCTGCACCTTTAAATGCTAATGAGCTTCGTCTGTCAACGCGTACGGGGAGCTTTGGATGCTGTCACTCTGAGGAAGCCCGTTATGCTAACGGCATGCGCTAATGTGTACGGTGGATGTAACACTATGACTCGCGGAGATTTTTTCGTTCAACCGAACAAGTTTGACCCAGAATCGGACCCAGAAGGAGGGGCTTCTGAAGAAGTACAGACTCTGCGGCGGCAGCAGGACATTTCAGAAGGTTAGTGTGGCTAAATAGAGTTAGTTTGTTTGTGTTGTTACAGTGCTATCGTGTAGTTAATGGCTAACAGCTAGCAAAAGCTGCGTTTATCTCAAACACAGTCTCAAAACTCTTGGACACTGTTCACATAGTGTCTGTCTCCAGTCTGCATATGTTTCCAGACTTTCTACTGTGACAACCAAGGTCCATCATAATATCATTAACATCACACTCGCTTCAAATGCCATTGCACAGCGGACCGAAGTGGAGCTAACTAGTTAGCCAGTTTCCAGCTGACTTCACCATACTCGTCAGCAACTGTAAATACTATCAAATCGCGGCGACACTTAAAGGAGGCTCGGGTGCAGTTGCTGCGTCCGGTATGGTTGGGAGTGATCCTTTTACGAGGATCAGTGTCGAGGCAGAGACAGCGTTGTACTGACACTCGTACTGAAGCAGTCCGATGTAAAGTTGTTAGCACACACATACAAGTTAACACGAAACGCAGCCGGCACGTTGTCATTAAAAAGGAAACACAGCCACGGTCTCTTCTGTTGTTCTGTAGCTGGGACAGAATATAGGCACTTATGTTGATTATTTCAACCAACAACAGAGCAATTGCGTGTCTAGCTCTGAGCGACAACGTTGTGAAACACTGCTGTCTCTCCGAACTTCACCGCGGGGATGAACGCGCCCCTCTCTGACATCTCCTATCACTGCGCAGAGGAGGCAGGCCTATGATAATGACTCCTGGCGTTACATGACGAAAGGAGCAGAATCTGAACAGCCTGTAGGAGCGCCTTGTTACCAGTTAGTGGGCTGCAGAGACCATGCAGAAATCAGTGGTTTTCCTCATTCTGGGAGTTGGCAGGCTCAGGGAGGACCAGCTATATGTTGAGAGCAGAGAAAACTTGTTTTTTATGATATGGGATCTTTAAATAACACTAAACACAGCTGTGGTTAACAGTCAGTATGTTAAGCCATCATGCTGTTTAGCATGCTTTGCCTATGCTAATGTTATGTTGGGCATTGTACTGCGTATTCCAACGCTAATAACATATTGCTTTCAGCTTTTCAGCCTTTTCAGACATTCTTTAATACCGACAGGAGGAACAGCCCACCAAATCATAGGAAGAACAGCCCACCAAATCACAGGAAAAACTGAAACGGAAGGTTTTGTGCCAAAAGCCCGACGGCGGTCTGCGTCGAGGCAGCACGCCCCGACGTGCGCGCGGACTGCGAGGGCCCGTTCATCACTGCTTGCAGTTTTAATTCTTCATTGTTAGGGCCCGAGCAGGTAGACCTGCGAGGTCCCTATTGTTATTGGAAGGACAGAAATTTTCTTCTCCAAGTTTGAATGCAGTTTTGGATGCCTGAACATACCCAAAAACTCACCAAATTTGGAATATATGTTACATCTGGCGAAAATTGCGATCCTGCATTGTCATTGGGCTTGGTCGTGACCTGCGGGCTCTGTAGCGCCCCCTAATGTTCATCCCCGCCTCCCACAAGTGCGTAGAAGAACGAAATTCAATACGCAGATTCCTCATGAGCAGACGCACAAAAAAGTCTGGGGGGACCATACTGTCACTCCAACAGGAAGTCAGCTATTTAGATGTGTGGCGGCGTTTTTGTCCAATTCATGCCTACTTTGAAGATTATCTTGTCCTAGAGCTTAAACACCACAGTCTTCAAATTAACTCAGTAATTTTCTTCATGCCTTGAAGAACAAAAGTTATTGAAATCATTCAGCTGCGCCAAACTTTAGTGGGTGGTGCGGTGGAAACCATTTTTTCCTCACGCCATCAAGCATCGAGGCTTTATAACTTAAACATGCAATTTCCTATCCACACCACACTGCTTGTAACTGTAGAGGCTGTCTCCCCGAACAAATCTCAGCATCAATACTTAGTCTGGCATTTTGCTTTTGGCCGCCATGTTGAAATATTGCCCATCTTCGTACTTAAATTATCTCCTCCTACAGATGTAACACCACCGACTTCAAAGTCACTCAGTAGCATCCTCTGACCTTGAAGATGAAAAGTTATTAAAATCTTTATCCTACGTCATACCTGCTGGCCACAGTGGAGCGGGCAATTCGAATCCTTCGCGGTGAAGCATCGTGTCCTCATAATTTCTTCATACAATGTCTTATCTCGGTCAAATCTCTCAGGAATGCAGAGGGAGTCGCCCTGATGAGATCTGTGTAGTCATGGGGCGTGGCCGTGACGCGTGGGCTCTGTAGCGCCCCCTATTGTGATGCCCCGCCTCCTACTTGTAACACAGAAGGACGAAAATTGGTACACATATTCATCATGACCAGACGCAAGGAAAACCCATTTGGATGCATACTCTCAGTCCAACAGGAAGTCAGTTATTTTGAAATTTGGCCGCATTTTCGACAAATTCATGCCTAATTTGAAAATTATTTTGTCCTAGAGCTTAAACACCACAATCTTCAAATTAACTCAGTAATTTTCTTAATGCCTTGAAGAACAAAAGTTATAAAAATCGTTGAGCTGTGCCAAGGTTTAGTGGGCGGTGCGGTGGAAACCATTTTGTCCTCACGCCGTCAAGCATCGAGGCTTCATAACTTCAACATACAATTTCCTATCCACACCAAACTGCTTGTAACTGTAGAGGCTGTCTCCCCGAACGAATTTCAGCATCAATACTTAGTCTGCCATTTTGCTTTTGGCCGCCATGTTGAATTATGCCAATCTTTGTACGTAATTATCTCCTCCTACAGATGTAACACCACTGACTTCAAAGTCACTCAGTAGCATCCTCTGACCTTGAAGATGAAAAGTTATGGAAATCTTTACTCCAAGTCATACCTGCTGGCAGTTGCGGAGCCCGCCATAACAATCCTTCGTCATGAAGCATCAAGTCCTGATATCTCCTTCATAGTATTTCCTAGCTTGGCCAAATCTAGAGGGAATCTAGAGGGAGTTGCCCTAAATAGATCTGTGCATCAATGCTGTGTCATATCCATAGCGCCACCCACTGGAAACATGAAGCAAGTTTGGCATCCTACACACATGTACAGAATGAAATGTGGCACGCATGTGTGTTATGACATGACGCACAAATGATTCATTTACACCCACACTCTCAGTCCAACAGGAAGTGGTCAATTTTGCTTAGAAGCACATGAATTGATGGTGTAGGTGATGTAAGTCGCCACTAGATGGCACTGTTGTCTTTCAAGGCACATGTATCATATTCATCAGATTTTATTGAAACTTCAAAAGGTGGCAGCACGCACTTCTTGGAATAATAACTGGCAAACAAAGCAGAGCTTAGATGAAAAGCTTGACACTGATAGACAGCCATAAATACATTTTTGAAAGAAGGCAAGTGAAGCATTATTCTACACTCATTTATGTGCAGTGATGACAAACATAGGCTGTGTCCAAATTCAGGGGTAGCATCCTTCAAGGACTCATCCTTCGGCGCCAGCAAAGGCAGGGTCCTTCAGAGAGACCTGCAGGCCGCGTCAGCCTGTTGTGAAATTGGACGGTCTACCCTTCGCAGCATTTCCTGGTCGCGTCACCAGATGTTTCCGCCCCTACCCGCACCTCACTATTTCTGGTGAGGTAAGGTCCGCGAAAGTGACAAGAAGAGTAAAGTTTGACTGTCAGATCTGTTTGAGCTTCTGTAATTCCTGATTTCCTTTTTAATCCTTCTGCTTGTGGAGGAAGAGGAGAAGCGGCTCTGGTTTATCTCCGGCTGAGAGGACCGTGGAGAGGTAAACCTGTTATTGAACCCACAGTAATGTTATCAATATTATCATTATTAGCTAGCTAACAGTTTGGGGTCATTAACATACCGATACATTAGGTTAATGCTGACATATAAACTGCTGATCACCACATATGATTTTATCATGATTTTAAAGGCAATGTATTTTAAATGTTTGGTAGATAGTTTAGTTTGCTGTAATTTATTATGATTATTATTATCATAATTAGAGTATGAAAACATAATTCCTGCCTCTTTCTTAACCCTTATGTAGTGTTCCGGTCAAATCTGTCCGATTTAAAAGTTTTATCTCTGAAAAATGTATTTAATTTGATCAGACTGACCTAAGGGTCCATGACTTTGTCCACAAAGAGGATTTCAACACACAAAATAAATAGTATTTATTTGCATACAATTTTGTGTATTTTATTCAACTTTTGTACACACACATGCGCGCGCGCACACACACACACACCTTGGTTCCCAGGCAACCACCACGGGAACCTTAGCCCAGTAGAGTCTCTCTTCCGCGGGAACAACACCTGTTCTTAGAAAGTTGTTGGAACATTGTTTCAATAATATTGAACTTTTCTCGCAGCTTTGGTAGCCTATATAAATGCTTTTTTGAGGCCTTGCTCACAATTCATTGTGTGGCAGCACCATGGCACGTCGATATACCATAAGTGAGGCTATTGATTACATACGTGATCACCACACTGGTGAGGAGGAGAGAGGCCAAGAAACTGACAGTGAGGATGGATTAGAGGAGGAAGTGTCAGAAGATGAAGACGACACAGAATATAATCCAGACCAAGAATTAACTGATGGGGAGGAATCCAGTGATGAAGAGGATGGCCATGCTGAGGCTGCTGTCATATTCAGGTCAAAGAATGGGAACTTATCCTGGTCTTCATCCCCACCTGAGACCCACCTAACCCTTTGACAGGGAACACAACTAGTGTTACTTTATGTGACTGTATAAAAAAATTAAATGGTTTCAAAACAAATGTCCTTGGTAACTTTGACTCTGTGATAAACAATATACTATGTTTCATCTGATTATTTTTTATAGTCAAAATCATCCAGAAATGATGCTTTTTAGAACTCGAATTCAAGATGTATACGCTCAGATCAGTGAGGTATACAGGCCATAAATAACCAATAGAAGTTCAAAACTTGTAATGTTCACAAGAACTGAAGTTGATAAAAAGATCTAACACAACGAGTAGTGATAATATATGTATTATACAGTTTTTATGATGAGATTAAATGGACCGGTCATTTTTGACCGGGAACACAAAATTGTTTAACATGAAACGAACCCAACATGAGGGTTAAAACATTCTGAATGACATGGCAGCCGTCGATGGAGTGAGAACTGCAGACCCGGTTGACGGACGATGTGAACACCCTGGGCTGGATGATGTCCCATTGACACCATCCAGCCCAGCAGCACTGCAGGGACTCCTGCTCAGCCTGTTACTGTCCATCATCTATAACTGTTTTAATATTGTTTTTAATCATAATTGTTTTTGTTAATGGTGAATAACAATCTGTAAATAGTTATTTATGCTGTAATTTTGTAAATAGTTGTACATGTTAAGACCTTAATAATAATAAAATAAAACATTCAATCCCTTGTTGTCCCTGAAAAGTAGCACTTGATGCCGTTTTCTGTTATAAATTATACTAAAGTGGTAAATACTGAAATACTCTGTTTGCTCCCTAAAACACAATGAAATGTGAAACAGACAAAAGAGTTCTAATACAGCAAAATAATATAATCATCATAAGGATAATAACCATAAACATAGCTCTTTATTCCAACGTTTAACTAGACTTTTCACGGATCACAGCCTGATCTAAATCTGTTAATCTTGGTCCATTTATGTATAAGAAGTAAAACGAGTTTATAACATCTCCACAGTCACAATACGATAAAAGATATGAGTCAACCTCTGAACATTTAATGGTTGAAAGTAAAAGGCATTAAGCTGAGCATTACCAACGTATTTTAACTGATATTTTGAGGTTTTAAGGTCCCTTGAAGTTTAACATATCTGGCGTTTGACGCTCAAATGATTAAAAACTAAGTATAGACCCAATTTACATTTGAATGAGCGATCTGCGCCACTTGAGGTTGCCATTATTTATTTATTCATTCTCTTTAGGCGCGCAATGAATCTTGGGCAATTTGTAGCCGCGAAGGATAGTAGCGGTGTGTCCTCCAGGAACAGGCAAAAGGAGGAGGCATTTGTGGGGAGCATTTGGAGCACACTTTGAATTTGGACAGGCTTTGCGCGGCTTAGTGACGTAATTGCACTTCAAATACGCACTATGAAGGATGGTGCCCCTGAATTTGGACAAAGCCATAGTCAGATGTACATGGCATTTGCAGGTAGTTTTGTCTGAATTGCACGTTACAACATGGCATAATTGCAAGGTAATGTTTAGAGCCACATAATGGATAAGTCAGTGGTAGTAAGTCACAGCACACAATTTTCAAATGAGCCAATTTGCTAAGAATGCCATTTACCATTTGTGTCTGCCCTGTAAATGTGGCACAAAACAAGATGTCTGTAGTTGTGATTCTGCACAACTTTTCTGCGATGAACGCAGTGGCTCCCCCTGAGATTTGAAACAACTGAGTGAATTTTTTAGTTAAATAACACAGAACACCGCTGTAGTTAACAGTCAGTATGTCAAGCCATCGTGCTGTTTCGCATACTTTGCCTCTGCTAATGTTATGTTGGACATTGTTCTGCTTATTCCAACGATAATAACATACTGCATTCAGCTTTCTGGCCTTTTCAGACATTTTTTATTACCGACAGGAGGAACAGCCCACCAAATCGTAGGAAAAACTGAAATGTAAGGTGTTGTGCGGGTAGCCCGACGGCAGCGTGCGTCGATGGCAGCACGCCCCGACGCGTGCGTGGACTGCAAGGGCCCGTTCATCACTGCTTGCAGTTTTAATTATCCTTATGATTATATTATTTTGCTGTATTAGAACTCTTTGGTGTGTTTCACATTTCATCGTGTTTTAGGGAGTAAACAGAGAAGCTTCATCACTGTCCGAAGTCAGAACAACATTTGTTCACAGGGCGAAACATTCTGCCGGCTGGACGGGAGTATGGCTATAATATATAATAATAAATAATAAATAGCCGATTTGTCAGTCCTGATGTCACTTTTTGTAAATCTTTGCATCCCTGTGTTAATGTGATCTTGAGTTTACCTCTTCTCTTGCTTAGAGGAGGGAGGATGAAGAAGGACACGAGGCTGCAGAGAGGATGGAGAGGCTCTTCTCTGCTCCAGAGGACAATCCTTACATTATTTCTGTTATTTAGTTAAATGTATGAGTTATTTTTAAATTATTTGTTCATAATTGTTCATTTTATATAATTCATGAAATAAAATATTGCTTTATTGTTACACATTGTCTATTCCATTCGGTATTTAAAGCTTAAGTACAATTTATAACAGCAAACGGCATCAAGTGCTACTTTTCAGGGACAACAAGGGATTGAATGTTTTCTTTTATTATTAAGGTCTTAACATTTACAACTATTTACAAAATTACAGCATAAATAACTATTTACAGATTATTATTAACTACTAACAAAAATAATAATTATTAAAAACAATATTAAAACAGTAACAGATGATGGACAGTAACAGGCTGAGCAGGAGTCCCTGCAGTGCTGCTGGGTTGGATGGTGTCAGTGGGACATCATCTGGGTCGGTACTCAGGGTGTTTGGGGGTCCACTCTCCTCTGTCCACCACATCGTCCATCAACTGGGTCTGCAGTTCTGACTCCATCCGCGGCTGCCATGTCACTAAGAATGTTTTAAGAAAGAGGCAAGAATTATAATTTCATACTCTAATTATGATAATAATAATCATAATAAATTACAACAAACAAAACTATCTACCGAACATTTTAAATACAATGCCTTTAAAATATAAATTAAAACCATATGTGGCGATCAGCAGTTTACATGTCAGCATTAACGTAATGTATCGGTATGTTAATGAGCCCATACTGTTAGCTAGCTAATAATGATTATATTGATAACATTACTGTGGGTTCAATAACAGGTTTACCTCTCCACGGTCTTCTCAGCCGGAGATAAACCAGAGCCACTTCTACTCTTCCTCCACAAGCACGAGGATTAAAAAGGAAATCAGGAATTCCTGAAGCTCAAACAGATCTGACAGTCAAACTTTTCAAACTACTCTTCTTGTCACTTTCGCGGACCTTAGCTCACCAGAAATAGTGAGGTGCGGGTAGGGGCGGGAACATCTGGTGACGCGACCAGAAAATGCTGCGAAGGGTAGACCGTCCAATTTCACAACAGGCTGACGCTGCCTGCAGGTCTCTCTGAAGGACCCTGCCTTTGCTGGCGGCGAAGGACGGGTCCTTGAAGGATGCTGCCCCTGAATTTGGACACAGCCTGTGAGAGGAGCAGGGAGCAGGAAGGTGGGGGCTAGAGGAGGACGGAGGGCTTCTGTCCTCTGTGGGAGGGATCTCCTTCCATTCACTCGGTGCATTAAGGATTTTTTCATGCTGATCTATGATTGGCTAAGACACGTAAAATTACGCGCTAAGGGAGGACGTCCTCCCTTACCAATCAGCAACCAGAGTGCCAGACTGACAGCAGGTTGGTCCAATAACAGTTCCTAAATTTCATTCTCACATTTATACACAAATCCGGGGCGACATCTATGGGCGCCGCCATCTTGCCTGCCGCCATTACTGCGACTTGCCGGTGCTGTCTAATGGATTTTCAATGGAAGCATCCTGCTCGTGAAAACGTCAGGTGACTTTAAACGCCGGATTCAGGTGTATATTTTGATAAATAACCGCCGGTTCCAAATAAATGTAGGGTCTAATTATTATTATTATTTTTTATTAAAGAAGGAGACGTGACCACTGACACTGCACGTTATTTCTTCTTCGCCTTTTTCACGTGTTGTGCTGCTTTCTGTCAGTCAGTATCACATTGATGATCACCATGGCTCCGGTGCAGCAAAAAAAAAAAAGTACAACTTCAAATTCAAACTTTCTGTCGTAAAATATGCAGAGGAAAACTCGGGAGAAGCAGCCGCTAGATGTTTCTCTGTCAACCCCAAGAGAGGGAGAGAAACTGAGCTTCAGCGTCTGTCCGAGGAGGACAGCAACAGGGCCAGGCTGCCTGCTGGAGGGAGGAAGAAGGCTAGCGAGGAACCTGACATAAACATGCGGGGATGAGTTATCAGCAAACGGGCACGACAGGAGAGAGTGTCCCCCAAAATGATCAGGGCGATGGAGAAACAAATGTCCGCCACCGTGAGTGACAGCAGAGATGAGGAGTTTGCAGCGAGTGCTGGTCGGCTGAATCGTTTCTTCCGCCGCAACAACTTCACTTGCAGAAGACAACTATTGCCCAGCAGGATGCCAGAGAATTCACAGAGAAGCTGGGTAAGTTTGTGACATTTTCATCCCGGATTTTTGAGAGGGAGGAATTAATCGCCTGTCCCAAATTGCCGCCTGGTCTCACAACATGTTCTTCCCGGCATTACTGAACAGCATACGTTTAAAAAAAAAAGAAATAGAAGAACATTTTCGTATAGCTAACGTCTTCAACAACCGCTACGGGACCAACACGCTACTCCTTAGCAGCAAAGCACCGCAGTAATGGCGGCGCTGCTTTACTTCCGTGTTTCGCCGGATTTATGTATACGACCGTAAACAAAAATACTTATATTTATTTTACAGCTTTCACTGGCAGCCATGCTCGGACAAGAAATATGGAGTTTTCAGCGATATTGGAATCGGTTTCAAAGGAAATATACGCACATTTCTGAAAGAAAGAAAAAAAAAATTGTTCAGAGAAATCAGAGAGAAGCATTCAGAAACATAATTCATAGTTTTCGTTTCTTTCGTTCGTCCTGCTGGAGGACATAACGTTAGCGGCACGACAGGTGTTGTGCCAGAAAACGACTGCTTGCCAAAAAACGCAGCAACACCGAGATCCTTCCAGTGGCACTGGCAGGTAGTGGCACTGCAGTGGCAGTCAGTGGCAGTCAGCGGCAACCTGTGGCCTGTCTGTGGCATTTCCTGGCACCCGCTCGGTGTCCAGAAACGCCTCCCTTGACTCGCTGCCAATAAGGGCGGGCAACATTTCCTGGGATAACCCGTGTTTGTTGTTACGACAATCACTTCGGCCATGGAGTCATGATGATTTCAAAATAAAAGCATAAGGGGAAAATCCGCTACTTGTTTACTTATTTTAGTGTACAACGTTTTGCACAATTTCTCTCTGTTTTGTACTTCTTAATATTATCTAAATATATATTAATATCTGTTTCATAGCGTAAATGCGAATGTAAAATAGTGTACATATTGTACTATTCTTAATCTTATATTTAATATTTCCCTGCGTTTATATTATTCTCACCCTTTCTTATCTTAAGCAGCGACACAGTGACAATAGACACTGCCAGTGTTGGAAATATTCCTAATATGAAATACAATTTCAAAAATATATTAATTAACAGTTGCTATGCAGTTCCACAACATGCCATGGAATGCCACAGAATGCCGGTGCCTGCCAGAGCCTGCCACAACATACCACAGAATGCCACAGCCTGCCACAGAATGCCACAACATGCCACAGAATGCCACAGCCTGCCACAGAATGCCACAACATGCCACAGAATGCCACTAAATGCCACAGAATGCCACAGCCTGCCACAGAATGCCACAACATGCCACAGAATGCCAGAGCCTGCCACAACATGCCACAGAATGCCACAGCCTGCCACAGAATGCCACAACATGCCACAGAATGCCAGAGCCTGCCACAACATGCCACAGAATGCCACTACATGCCACAGAATGCCAGAGCCTGCCACAACATGCCACAGAATTCCACTACATGCCACAGAATGCCAGAGCCTGCCACAACATGCCACAGAATACCACTACATGCCACAGAATGCCACAGAATGCCACTACCTGCCACAGAATGCCACAGAACTGCCAAATCCTCATCCTACTCCAACCTCATCAACACTGGTACAGGCAACAACAGAGTCCTCTTTGCAACGGTCAGTCACCTAATTCAGAATCAGTGCACTGCCTTCCTGGACTTCCTCAGCTCTAAAATCAATACCATTCACCAACAACTGGCCTCATCCTGCACTTCGTCAAAAGATCCAGCCTGGATGATCACCACTGGCCAACCTCTCATCAGCTCCCTCTCTGACTTCACCCCAGTATCAGAACACACCAACTCTGACTTCATCCACAAAGCCAAAGCCACCACCTGTCAGCTTGATCCTCTTCCCACCTCCCTCGTCAAAGCCTGTCTGGCATCCATTTCTCCCATGATCACCAACATAATTAACTCCTCCCTCACCACTGGCACTGTGCCCCCCACTCTTAAACTGGCTGCTATCACACCCATCCTGAAAAAACCTGGTACTGACCCAACTGACCTTAACCTTTACCGGCCCATCTCCAACCTCCCCTTCATCTCCAAAACACTTGAAAGGGTGGTTGCCGCACAACTACAATCCCACCTCGACACAAACAAACTCCATGAACCTTTCCAATCCAGCTTCCATCCAAAACACAGCACTGAAACAGCCCTTGTCAAAATCACCAACGACCTCCTCTGTGCAGCTGACTCCGGACTTCTTACAATTCTCATCCTCCTCGACCTCAGCACAGCATTCGACACTATCTCCCACACACTACTCCTGGACCGCCTGGCTGGCATTGGGATCACTGGTGCTGCACTCGGTTGGTTTACATCCTACCTCACTGACCGCCAACACTTTGTGCAAATAAGGGACCACAAGTCTGGGTGTTCGGGTGTTTCACTGGGTGTCCCCCAGGGGTCAGTCTTGGGTCCACTCCTCTTCATCATCTACCTCCTCCCCCTGGGCACAATCCTCCGTCATCATGGGATCCTCTTTCACTGCTATGCCGACGACACACAGGTCTACATCTCCTCCAAACCCAATGCCGCCATCCCTCCCACCTCCCTCAGCACCTGCCTCGAAGACACCTGGAGCTGGATGAGCAGGAACTTCCTGAAGCTCAATGGCAATAAAACTGAGGCCCTGCTCATCGGCTCCAAATCCACCCTCACTAAATCACCACACACCCCAGCCCCATCCATCATCATCGACGGATTCCCTGTACCCTTCTCCCCACAAGTCAAGAGCCTCAGCATCATTCTGGACAGCACCCTCTCATTTGCACCCCACATCAAAAACATCACCCGGACTGCCTTCTTCCACCTCCGAAATATCTCCAGACTCCGCCAATCACTGTCCCAGTCCAGCACCGAAATCCTTGTTCATTCACTTGTCACTTCCCGCATTGATTACTGCAATGCCATCCTCACCGGACTCCCCACCAAACTCATCAACAGACTGCAAATCATCCAGAACTCAGTCGCCCGGATTATCACCCGCACCAAATCATCTGACCACATCACCCCTATTCTCATCCAACTTCACTGGCTCCCTGTACAATACCACTTCCACTACAAAAACCTCCTCCTCACATACAAAGCTCTCCACCATCTAGCTCCCACCTACCTCTGCAACCTCCTCCACGAATACAGCCCCTCTCGCACCCTCCGCTCAACCTCTGCTGGACTGCTAACCATCCCCACACCACGCCTCAGTACCATGGGTGTCCGAGCCTTCAGCTGCTCGGCACCCAGACTATGGAACTCTCTCCCCCCACACATAAGACAGTCAGACTCCATCACAACATTCAAATCAAAAACTCAAACTCAAAACCCACCTGTTCAAACTGGCATACTCACTCTGATTGGTCACTGTGCACTACACCTTTCTTTTCCTTTTTTATATCAATGTTTGTTTTTAATATTCTGTGATATTATGTGGTGATATTACTCTGTGATTTTATGCTTTTATCCTATGTAAGGTGACCTTGGGTGACTTGAAAGGCGCCATTAAAAAAAATAAAATGTATTATTATTATTATTAGAATGCCAGAGCCCGCTACAGAATGCCACAACATGTCACAGAATGCCACAGCCTGCCACAAGGTGTCTTTGTAAAAGCTGGACTTCCTCCAACCTACATAACGTACTGTTGAATACCATGTTGTCTCAAGTGCTATTTTCCTCTTTATGTTCATTGAATATCATCTGTATCATCATTAATAATACTATTAAATGCAAAACTTGTATTAATCTTGTTTATCAGCTTCTCCTTATATTAGTAGTGGTTTGATGAGTGTAATTAGCCTAGTTGTTTATTGAAGGTGTAAGGAGGTTCCTTGCATCAGAGTATTACTAAACACAGTAAATGACATTCAGCGTTAACATGGCTTTTAACTTAATGTATTTGCTCATATTTTTAAATATGTAGCTAGATTTTGAGAATCCACACTCTCACTCTCATTTTCCCAATTTATATTGTCTGTAAATGCCTTTAAAAGAAAATCTGTCTGTTGTAGATCTGCTTCATAAAAACAACTGCATTTGATCCAAAGGGTATAACTATAAATATACATTCACACGCACTTAAAGTTCAACCCCCGCACGCCCGCCCCAACGTACAACCTGGAGTAGAAATAAAGGGGGTTCTTGACACAGTTCAATTGACACTGCGTGCCCAGTGCAAAGGAGGAGGGGCAAGACAGGTAAATTCTCTGAAGTTTAATAAGTATTAAGCAGGATCTGGCATTCTGTGACATGTAGTGGCATTCTGTGGCATGTTGTGGCAGGCTGTGGCATGTTGTGGCATTCTGTGGCATGTAGTGGCATTCTGTGGCATTCTGTGGCATGTTGTGGCAGGCTCTGGCATTCTGTGGCAGGCTGTGGCATTCTGTGGTATGTAGTGGCATTCTGTGGCATTCTGTGGCATGTTGTGGCAGGCTCTGGCATTCTGTGGCAGGCTGTGGCATTCTGTGGCATTCTGTGGAATGTAGTGGCATTCTGTGGCATTCTGTGGCATGTTGTGGCATGTTGTGGCAGGCTGTGGCATTCTGTGGTATGTAGTGGCATTCTGTGGCATTCTGTGGCATGTTGTGGCAGGCTCTGGCATTCTGTTGCAGGCTGTGGCATTCTGTGGCATTTTGTGGCAGGCTGTGGCATTCTGTGGCATGTTGTGGCAGGCTCTGCCATTCTGTGGCATGTAGTGGCATTCTGTGGCATTCTGTGGCATGTTGTGGCAGGCTCTGCCCTTCTGTGGCATGTAGTGGCATTCTGTGGCATGTTGTGGCATTCTGTGGCATTCTGTGGCAGGTTGTGGCATTCTGTGGCATGTAGTGGCATTCTGTGGCATTCTGTGGCATGTTGTGGCAGGCTCTGCCCTTCTGTGGCATGTAGTGGCATTCTGTGGCATGTTGTTGCAGGCTCTGGCATTCTGTGGCATGTTATTGCATTCTGTGGCATGTTGTGGCATGTAGTGGCATTCTGTGGCATGTTGTGGCAGGCTCTGGCATTCTGTGGTATGTTGTGGCATTCTGTGGCATGTTGTGGCATTCTGTGGCATGTTGTGGCAGGCTCTGGCATTCTGTGGCATTCTGTGGCATGTTGTGGCAGGCTCTGCCATTCTGTGGCATGTAGTGGCATTCTGTGGCATATTGTGGCAAGCTCTGGCATTCTGTGGCATGTTGTGGCATTCTGTGGCATTCTGTGGCAGGCTGTGGCATTCTGTGGCATGTTGTGGCATTCTGTGGCATGTTGTGGCATTCTGTTGCATGTTGTGGCATTCTGTGGCAGGCTCTGGCATTCTGTGGCAGGCTCTGGCAGGCTCTGGCAGGCTCCGGCATTCTGTGGCATTCCATGGCATGTTGTGGAACTGCATAGCAACTGTTAATTAATATATTTTTGAAATTGTATTTCATATTAGGAATATGTCCAACACTGGCAGTGTCTATTGTCACTGTGTCGCTGTTTAAGATAAGAAAGGATAAGAATAATATAAACACAGGGAAATATTAAATATAAGATTAAGAATAGTACAATATGTACACTATTTCACATTCACATTTACGCTATGAAACAGATATTAATATATATTTAGATAATATTAAGAAGTACAAAACAGAGAGAAATTGTGAAAAACGTTGTACACTAAAATAAGTAAACAAACAGCGAATTTCCCCCTTTTATTTTGAAATCATCATGACTCCATGGCGGAAGTGATTGTCGTAACAACAAACACGGGTTATCCCAGGAAATGTTGCCCCGCCCTTATTGGCAGCGAGTCAAGGGAGGCGTTTCTGGACACCGAGCGGGTGCCAGGAAATGCCACGGACAGGTCACAGGTTGCCGCTGACTGCCACTGACTGCCACAGCGGTGCCACTACCTGCCAGTGCCACTGGAAGGATCTCGCTGTATTTCAAAAAACGACTGACCCCAACGGGAACGCCCATCGGTGGTGTTACTGGTCTCTCCACAGCAAATGACTGCTCCCGACGGGAACGCCCACTCCTGAGTAACAGGGGCAGTCATTTTTCGGCAAGGCCTTGCCAAAAAGTGACTGCCCCGTGTAACTCAGGAGTGCAAAGGGTGACACTGACCAAATTCAATGTACATACACCTGTTACCCTCTATTATCACTCCAGAAAATTTTGTGAATATTGCCCTTTGCACTTCTGAGTTACAGGGGGCAGTCTCTTTTTGGCAAGGCCTTGCCAAAAAATGACTGCCCCTGTAACTCAGGAGTGCAAAGGGTGACACTGACCAAATTCACTGTACATACACCTGTTACCCTCTACTATAACTCCAGAAAATTCTGTGAATATTGCCCTTTGCGCTCCTGAGTTACAGGGGCAGTCACTTTTTGGCAAGGCTTTGCCAAAAAGTGACTGCCCCCTGTAACCTTGTCAGGCAGCCTCATGCTTCCTTATCTTACAACAGCAGCAACAGCATAAACAACAACGACAATAAAAGTATACCACCAAAACTCATCTCATGATTGTTAATTTAAAGACAAGTTGTAGCGTATGACAGAATGACAGCCTACTTCTCAATACAACATATCCTCGCAGTTATGCTGTGGACTGCAGTAACACCCCCGCTGGGCGTTCCCGTTGGGGTCAGTCATTTTTTGGCAAGCAGTCGTTTTCTGGCACAACACCGGGACAGCAACAGAGTAGCAACAAAGTCACTGTCGTGAAAGTTGAATGTTGGGTGGTAAGATAGTACACGGGGTGGCGCAGTTACATGTCATACAGGTGACTGGGGTTCGAATCCTGGAAAGGATACAAATTTGATTATTTTTTTGTCTTGTATATTAGCCATTTAATGAAGTCTTGTAAGTCATTGTTTTATTGCTTAATTTTCATTGAATATAAGAAAGTAGGGTTAAGTAGTTGACTTGTAAAAAATTACATGACACCTTGGACTGGTTTTCCTCCTGTCCTCCCCAATTTTTTCAGTCACCAATGCCACTGGTAAACACACATAATATGCTAATATTATCTGTCAATATGATGTAACCGACCTGTATAAAGCATGTAAAGCAGAGGAATTAAGACACAGTTTAACACACAGACACAGAGATATTGGGTCATTCTATAATGAGGGGTACATTTCAACAAAAAAGTCAAAATAACAGTATGATTTTTTGATAAATAAACTAGATGTTTCCATAATATACACAATTGGCAGGCTTAAATTAACTTAATTAAGCATATTTAAAAATGTAACTTAAGCTCATTGTTTGGATACACATTTCACTGCTCTTTTACAGAAGCAAGGTATGTAGTCTATTGTATTTATAGGTGTTTTATACACTGTATAACTACACTATATGAAAATGGTGTTTGGAAACAATTTATGCTGTGAAATTGACCAAGAGAATGTAATGTATTTACAGAAACTCTTTGAAAATGTGAAATTGAACTACATAAACCTGAGAAGAGGTAAAAAGATATGCATTGTGCTTATGTGACTGTTATGATACATTATGTTAAACAAATCATACAGAGAGACAATCTGGAAAGGAAACAAGACAAACTGTGTCCTCATTCCCCTGCTTTACCTGCTTATATCGGTCAGATAATTGTTACCGTGGCCTCCCAGCCCTGGCATCTTTTTGTGCTCCATCTTCTTGATGTTACTGTCAGCTAAGATTGGCAAATCTATCTCAACTCTACTCTTCTGCTCCTAGTCAACCACAGTCAATGTCTGCTGGCAGATGGTCAGCTGAATTCTCAAGTTGTATCCATGGCCATATATGCTTGGGGTGTTATGACTGTAAAAAGACCTACTCATGAATCCAAGTTTCAGAATTACACAGTGTTGGAGGAAATACTCTGATCTTTTACTTAACAAAAAGGGCAAACTATCCTTATTATCCTTGTTCTCTGTTAAGGATTTTGACACAGGATTACTCAAACAGTACACAGTAAAAGTACTTCATATTATGCATGCATGTAGTCTAGGAAGTACTACAGGGTTTCCGCGGGTCATTGAAAAGCATGAAAAGTCATTAAATGGATTTTGTGAAAATTCAGGCATGAAATGGCATGAAAAAGCATGAACTTTGCTGTTCAGAGGCATTAAAAAAACTTGATTGAATAAAAACATTGTTTTTCACGATTTATTTTATCTAAATCTAATTTTGATCGGAAGTATAGCGTAATGGTTGACAGGCAGAACCTTTTAATCGGCTACCTTTTTACAGCCGGTGCACAAAGTTGAGACACCGGAGTAATGCTAGCTAGTGTGTGTGTGTGTGTGTGAATGCTGTGGCCGTGACGAAAGAACCGAGGAAATAAATGACGGAAAAATGGGGAAATGCAAGTTTCAGCAGAAGTGGTTGGAGGATGAACAATTTAGAAGCTGGTTAAAGCCTGTCGAAGGTAAACCCGGAGAGGCATTTTGCACCGTGTGCAAAAAAAACTTCAAACTTTGCACAATGGGCGTCAATGCGGTAAAATCTCACATGCAGTCAGGGAGTCACAAGTCGGCGTTGAAAGGCAGGCAGCAGTTAACCGTGTCGAATTTTTTGGCGGTGACCAGCAGCGCAACATCTGCTGTCACCCCTACACCTGCAGCTGCCGCTGCTACCACCACTCCTGCCAACTTAGGCCACAGCGGAGCCGCGACAACGACTGCCCCCAACAGAGCCGGGACAGCGGGGAAGACCACCGACCTGCGAGCAGCATTTGGCTCGAATGCGACTTTGGAAGCGGAGGTGCTCTGGTGTCTAAACACTGCAGTGAAGCATCACTCATATGCATCCAATGACGATGTCTCCGCGTTATTTCAGAAAATGTTTCCTGACTCTGACATAGCCAAATCTTTCACCTGTGGAAAGGACAAAACCAGCTACATTCTAAAATTTGATCTTGCCCCACATTTCATTGTGGGTGTGTGTGTGGTGGGGAGGACAGAGGTTATTCCCCCCTAGAAACCAAAGTCTGGCTACACCCTGTTTCAATACCAGCATTCAGTTCAGATGTCAGTGCTTACTTGAAGTTAGTCTATCTTTTGTGAGTGATTGACATGATAGTTCAACATTTTGGCGAATTTGCCTACTGCCATAAGCAGTATGGGTTCATTACTTTTAATTATCAGTGCATGTTGTTTTGAGATCCACCGGGCAGAGATGTGTGCTGCCCAGTGAAATATTTGTATTTTGTTGTGTTCTTATTTTGTGAAGCACTTTGTGTTGCATTTAATGACTGTAAACCGTCTTGTGATCCATCTGACAGTTAAATTTGGATTTTCAAATACAAAATTGGCATTGTCAAATGCTTACAATTTGTGTGTGAAAGTATCTGCATTTGGACATTGGCATTAAATTAGTTTAAAGTGGCATGAAAAAGGGCATGAAAAAGCATGAAATGAGATTTGCTGATACCTGCAGAAACCCTGTACTAAGTTCAGTGGTATATGAATCATGGACTACTTATGGAAAATAAGTGTTTTATTCCACGTCAAAGTCAATCAATTTGATTGAAGCAACTTTTTTGGGATTTAATAATTTAGACACAAATGTCCTACCCATAATATGGCCCAAACACAAAAAAGATTACTTCAATCAAAGAAAAAATTTTCAATCAAAAAAAAAAAAAGTGTTCAAATGCAATTTTTTGAGTCTCAAATATTTTTTTGCATTCAAAAACTTTTTTTCGATGATTGAAAAAGTTTTTTTTTTGATTGAAGTGATTTCTTTTTTATGGAAAATATTTTTCAAGCAACTTCTTTTTTGATTGAATTATAAAGACACAAATGTCCTACCCATAATATGGCCCAAACACAAAACAACATTACTTCAATCAAAAAAGTTGCTTCAAACAAAAAAACCTTTACTTCTATCAAATAAAACATTTTCAATCAAAGAAAAACAGTGTTCAAATGCATTTTTTTGAGTCTCAGCTATATTTTTGCATTCAAACACTTTTTTTCTTTGATTGAAAAGGTTTTTTTTGATTGAAGTGAAGGTTTTTTTATTGAAAATATACATTTTGCTTGAAGAAAACTTTTTTTGATTGAATAATGAAGACACAAATCTACCTTCATACTGTACAAAGTATGGCGACATGCTAATTTAGCCGCTACCAAAACAACTAGCCCGTCACCGCTGATTTCATTTCAACAATTAAAAATACGAACTTCATAGTAATAAACCCACGTTTCCACTGCTCGATGCTGTGCTCATTTGTGTCGATTATGTTTTAACATTTAGTGGACGTGCTGTAATGAAATAAATAAAACATAATCCGGTGGTGGTGATGAAAACTACATTGAATGGCAGGCGCCATTTTGTTATGCCCAAACGGCGTCTGCGCATACATTGCGCTTCCAGCGAGATCCCCTTTTTTCTCGAGTAAGCAGGAAAAGGACAACGCAAAAATGCCATCAAAGAAAAGGATAAAACCTATTGCACATCAGCAGACTATTTGAATTTTAGTAATTTACTTTGGTGTTATTTATGTTGCTACAAAAATGCTGTTTGATTTGAATGTCATATGTCAGGCCACTGTGACAGTTGTTTTGCAATAAATTTTTGAGATTTGGAATTTTATTTGTTTAATTTCAGATACATTTTGAACATACATGAATATATCTGTTTATTATAACCATATCATACCACCATCAAAGGAGTTTAACACTCAATAAAATTTAAGAAATATAATAATATAAGAAAGAAATACATTTTTTTAACTGGGGAGTCGGGACCCATTGAATTTCCCAGGGACCCACTCAACTCACCACCTGTGGGTCCCGGGTACTCACTACATTGAAAACCTATCAACATCACTGCAAGTTAGCAGCATGGAGAGCCTGTACTCACATATGACTGTCTTTTGTTGTACTTGCAGGTGAGATAAGTGCACAAGCGTCCTGTTCACTTATGTTAAGTTTGTCTGTAAGTTTCCGTGCCATGTGTATATGTTTATAGCGTTATGAATGTCAAGAAATAAGGCCGCTAACAATTGCTAGCCTTAGCTGCTAACATCGACATGTCGAGTGGGCTAGCTTAAGACTGAGAGCCCTGTGTGAGCATAAACAATGCTTAATGGTGTCGCGCTGTAATGTTAGTGACCTCACCGTAGTGTTTTGTTCTCATGCATATAAATGTTGAGTTTTGGAATTGTTAACATGAAGCTGCAGATTTAAGCCACAGATTTAAGCAGTTTTAAGATGTGTTGCACATACAACAAGGTGTTCAGTGTAACACATAATGTTCAGCAGTTCATATTAGCAGTTCATTTGGTACATATAAACATGGTGTTCAGTGGCCATATAATATTAACTATGAAGATAAGCAGTTTATATGGTTATATCTTTTACAAATAAAGTCGGTGTTTAGCAGCAGAGGTAACAGTGAGCGGATGATATAAGCAGCCATAACATGAGGTTTGTTCGTAAGTAGGCTGTACATGTCATTTTGTGCATTCATTTAATATGAAGACAGTTATAGCTATATGATTTCTTTTTATATTATTTTGGCTATAATCTGTTAAACAAGGAAGTAAGCTTAGTTGGGAAGTGTAGACAGTCAAGATAGCGGCATGGAGAGCCTGTATTCACACAAGAGTGTTTTTTGTTCCTGTGAAATACAGACACTGGCACCTGGACGGACACTGACATCATTGTGCAAGTGTGTAACAAGTTCATGAATGTAGGAGATAACATTTTTCTGAAAGCTTCAATAGCTCAGCAAACCTCCAGAGAAGGACTTCCAGAGAGCGACCATCAGCTCCTCACCAGCAGCATGTGTTTGAGCTGGAGCTCGGCTACAAACAACTGTGGAGGTCCCGGAGTCCTGTGTGAAGAGAGGGCCACAGCGACGCATCGTGAGCTGCACAGCGCTCTGTAGCCCTGTGCTGGCAGGGCTCTGGAGCACTGGAGGTCGTCCACAAGGGTCAGAAAAGCAACCCTCTAATAAGGGTCTAACAGTGAGAAGGACCACTTTATTTCACAGTTCTGTTGTAATGTGCCACAAATTATCCTAAAAGTACGTGTAATAAGACTGTAATAAGGGTCTAACAGTGAGAAGAACCACTTTATTTTACAGTTCTGTTGTAATGTGCCACAAATTACCATCTAAGTAAGACTGTAATAAGGGGCTAACAGTGAGAAGGTCTCTACTTTATTTTACAGTACAGTTCTGTTGTAATGTGCCACAAATAACCATCTTAGTAAGTATAATAAGACTGTAATAAGGGTCTAACAGTGGGAAATAAAGATGCAATGTCCTGGCAGCTTCAAAAGCTGGTCTAATGTTACTGGGGTTGGATAGTGACATGGCTTTAAATGATCTGATGTCTTCACTATGGGAGTAGAGCGTCGAGGAAGCCACCTACAATCTCCACAAGACTCCAGGGAACATCCAGGTTACCAGGGACGTTTGTAGATGTGAACCGATGTGGTTTGACTTAAGTTAAGGTACTGTTTTGTTCTAATGATCAACAAATGACTCTGTAAGAAAGTGAAACTATGGTAAATAAATCTCAAATAAATGTATTTTCCTCTGAACTCTGTGTTTTGTCCGACTATTATACAGGCCATGCCCAATATAATATGGCAGTACATTCGTCTAATTAAGCTTTAGATCGATGTTGGTAGCATTAAATGCATATCATTGAATTGTGCTGAATCTCGTCACATAGGCCTTTTCTGCGTACCGTTTATTCGCATATGTCGCAAACCTACTTTTTCGAACTCCTCCCAGGCAATTTCATCAGTTTGCACCAAACTTCGCACACAGCATCCCTCCTGACAAAAACGTACTAAAAGAATTTTGATAGTCCAAAGAATACTCAAGATATTAAATAAGTTCTAGCAGATTTGGTTCAGAACAGGAAGTGTTGCATATCTCCACATTGTTGTTGTGTCTCAGGATACTACTTCCCCATGAGCCCCTGAGGCCCTGTTGATGACCACTAGCTGGTGCACTTTAAATTGAACTATTTTATATCTCCACATTGGTTCGTCGGATTAACACAAAATTTAATACAATTGTTGCCAATGCACTCCTGAGGATAGCTGACGAAGGTGATTCTTATCTGACAATAGGTGGCGCTCTGGTGCCACTCTAATTTTATATTTGGCACTGTGCCCACACCATAACGCTAATGTGAATGAAATTCATAGGGGTGGTATAGACTGGCACCTTTAATTCACGCACCAAAAATGACCAGCAGGTGGCGCTATTTTCAATGCAAAAGTGTTTTTGCCACATAACTCCCACATAATATGTTGCACATTGTTAAACCTTATATCTCCATGTTCCCTGAATAGAGCTGAATTATATGATGCAAGCCACGCCCACTTTTGCCATAAATTTCCATTCGCAAAATCACGAAACTTGAAAAACATGCTTTTTCGAACTCCTAGGCAATTTCACCAAACTTTGCATGAAGCATCTGTGGACCTTCCTGACAAAAACTTATCAAAAGAATTTGATAGTCCAAAAAACACCCAAAATATAAATCAACAAATTCCTGCACATTGTGTTCAAAACAGACAGTCTTGCATATCTTGACCAAATACAGTCCAATTAACACAACACTTTTGTTAATTGTGTTCCATGGCCCGATGAACGTTTGTGCAAAATTCCTTGCAAATTGGGCAATAGTTGTTGTTTTTATGGCTAAATGACATTAAAAAAGGCTGAAATAGCATCACTTCACACATATTGAGTGGACAGGTTTTCTCCACCAGAGGGCAGTGCTGCTTTGTTAAACAGAGGTTTGTATCCATAAGCAGTCTGTATGGTAACAAAGTGGTAGTCCTCTTATTATGGACGGTGTTGCATGAACAAGGTCGACAGCAGCATGCCCTGATGCGCGTGGACTGCGAGGGCCCATTCATCGCTGTTTGCATCTTTAATTCTAGTTGATATCATTCATAATTTCAGAGATATTTGACGTTTTTCGGCTATTTTCTCCCATTCAAACAGATTATGGAATCTTAAAAAGTCCTAAATTTCCACACTTTTTCAAGCAATTTCAAAGCTCACCTAGTCATTCATGCTTCCACATAGAAACTCCATTCAAACTGTGAAACGTTCACAAAGATTTTGACTTTCTCATCTGCATTCAACTTTTTCACAGCATTGCGACTTTTTGCACAGTCGCAGATCAAACACTGGTCACTTTTCACTACTAACACTTTGAGATTTTTGCATTGTGTGTATGGGGTGGAATGCTGTCAGCCAGAGTGGAGGGGCCAACTGACAGAGTGGGGATGAGCTAAAAGAAATCAGAAAACCTTGTTTTCAACTCGCCCTCCCTTCCAGAATTTTCACTCCAGCAGAGAAATAACATCACCTTGCAAGTACACTCGTGCTGGTATTACAGTGGATCTCTATAGGCAATAGGACAAAAACTTTTGGCTCAGCGGGCGCTTAACTGACTGGACCAACACACACACAAAAATTTCAGTGCTCACACTACTCTCATAGGTCTACCATATCATTATTTGAGTGATAGTTATTGTTTTGGAGGGAGAAGCATGATAATGTGAGGTGAGCCTCAGCTGAAATTACTATTAAATCAACTCTCACAGTCCGTTACTAGGATCAACCTTGTTACCATCACCGTGGCAACCGAGATCAACTGGGCCAACACAGAGAGATACATTTATCAATGAGTCAGTTTAATACACACACAAATGCAGTCAGATATGCACGTGTGAGCATGCACACATGACAACACATGTACAGCCATGTCTAGGTGCACACTCACATGCACACAAACACAAACAGTTTATTTACCAACATTTTAACTATATTTAGGGCCCTCATAGGTCTGTGACCAGCAGAGGTGGGAGTAAGTCACATACATGCAAGTCATAAGCAAGTCTGAAGTCTTAACGAGTCATGGCTTAGGTCAAGCAAGTCACAAGAAGTTCGTATGAATGTATTCTTCATATCTGTAGACACAGTAAACAGAAGAGGGTGGTTAGTCAGTAATATGATGTAATTGTATAGTTGATCAATTTTAGAATTTTTTTTCAAACCCATGAATAGAAGAATAAGATTAGATTAATATCAACCCTGGAACTGCACCATACTGCACATTCTTCCCCCACCCCCACCCCCCCACCTATAAAAGGAGGCTGAAAATCACAGGACATGTCTATTCTGTCCTGAAATGTGTGTTTCTCTTTTATAAAAACACATCCTACATCTCGGAGGCGACGTCTTTACACACATACGGACCCCCTTCTCCTTTCAAAGGTGGCAGAGCTCCGTGAGAAACAGTAGGAGAGACACAGACACAACACCTGAAGGAGAAGCAGGTCCGTCGCGGCGTGAATGAAAAACCAAGTGCGTCGTACCGAATGTGTGCCAATACGTTGTAGTGTTGGGTTGTGAGCGCCATAATGCGCGCATACATTTTAAATAATGGCTTTGTGCGCACTGAAGACGCTATATCTGAAACACACACACACGCTGTAACCAAGACGGCGGCCAAAATCACCCAGGCATGAAATAATCTTTGAATCCAAATTTGATGAAGTAAAGTCTCAAGTTATGAATGCTAAGTCAAAGTCAAGTCGAGTCTTTCATCAGTGTTAGTAAGTCTCAAGTCCTCAAATTTGCGACTCGAGTCTGACTCAAGTCAAGTCATGTGACTTAGTGTTGTGTTGGTCGTGAACGTGTCGTTCAAACGAACAAATCTTTTGAGTGAACGAAGTGAACAGAATCACTTCATGAACTGATTCGTTCCTTTCTCAGTTCAGTTGAGCTCAGCAGCGAGCATGCCGGCCAGGGGTGGGACTGCCGCGACTCACTGAGAGAACTTTGAGGACGTGACTCACGTTCGCGCTGTGATTCGTTCATAATTCACGAACCTACTGCACACAGAGAACTGTCGCTGAGAACGTGATTCACGTACTGTGCTGAAAGTGGCGCTGTGTCACTCATTCACTCAGGGCAGAGGAGTTGATTCACGTTCAGTAACCGTACTGCTAAAATTAGCACTGTGTTGCTAACATCCGTGTAGCATCACAAAGTGATTTTACTGCACAGTTAAAGTCACTCACGTTCGTGAACGTGATTCACATTCAAGCTGATTCAGTGACAGTGCGAACATGATTCACGTCCTCAACAGGTCATTCGCGAACGAGGGACGCCAGGACGTGAATCACGTTTGCGCTGTCTGTCACTCACTCATGATTCGCGTCGCTGAGAACGTGATTCTCGTTCACAGACTATGCTGAAAGTGGCGCTGTGTCACTCATTCACTCAGGGCAGAGGAGTTGATCCACGTTCAGTAACCGTACTGCTAAAATTAACGCTGTGTTGCTAACATCCGTGTAGCATCATGTTAAGTGATTTTACTGTGCACAGAGGACACTTTCACCGTGTAATAATTTTAGTGCATGTATACCACTCAAAGCAGCGCTGCGTCTCCAGCGAATGATTGTGTACTATAGTCCGTGAACGCACCATCCCTCAGTAAGTGAACGTGAACCTCAGGGCTGAATCATGAACTGAATGACGGATCGTTTGGCTGCTTATTAGTTCAGGGAGTTGGAGAGCACTGAGCGATTCAGTGAACGAATCTTTTGAACGAATCATTTTAATGAACGGATTCTAGAAATTCAGTACAGTAAAAAGAACTGCTGTTCCCATCACTAATATGCCTCGAGTCCCCCACCTCTGGTGACCAGCTGTGAACCAACAGGGAGCATTCACAACTGCAAGTTGCCTTCTCTAGTTAACCCTATGTCATTGTCTGAAGGGTTTGATTTAGGGGCCATCCACATGGAAATGCTTGTGTGTGTAAACGCACATGTTTTGCATTGTTTTGGCCGATCGTCCAAATGGATCCTGTCAACGCAGTGCCTGTAAATGCACTTTTTTAAAATCTGGTCTCAGGGTGGAGAAATTTGGATGGATCCATTTGGACGCAAATATTCTTGAAACATGAAGTCACTACTTTAATAATGACATTGAATAAATTGATTAGAATTGATTGATATTGATATAAGTTAACCTTGTCTTGTCGTATTTGATTAATTTCCTCCGGATTAGTCGAAGAGATAAAAGAACGGAGGTGGTGCCCCTATTCACGAGTGCGTGATTAATCTCAAGTGATTAATGAGTTAAATTATAAGTACTGTTTCCCTTTCACCATTGACAGGTCATTATATTACCATCTCTACCTGGGGGAAGCCATCCCATGTATCTATGGACTCCCCAAGATACACAAGGTAGTAACACCACTCAGAGCATCATCAGCAGCATCTACTCAGTTACCTATAACATATCCAAGCACTTACCCAGTATCCTCGCTCCTTTGGTCTCTAACACTGGACTCAGACAAAACAATGGTTTCTTATGATGTCACCTTACTTTTTACATGCATTCCCACTCCAGAAGCCGTAAAGATGATGAAGATACTGCTACAGGACAGCACTCTGTGCAGCAGAACCAACTTCCCCCCAGACCACAAGGGTCACTACTAGTGGTGCAATGGATCGTCATTGATCCGTGATCCGTTCGGATCAATATCTTCGGTTCGGCACACACGTGATCCGCGGATTGATTTATGAAAAAAAAAAGTTGTGCGCATGTTCAATCCACACACTTGTTAAGTGCAGTGTGGTCATGGCGAGAGGAGGAACGGAGGAGCTTGAACGCCCCGCATCATTTAAATGACAGCATTTTGGCTTCCCTGTCAAATAGACTGTTTTTTTCGTTTTTGATTGTTGTTGCTTTTTTTTTATTGCAAGCGTATGCAGCTTCTTCTTCCCTGGGCTTAAGTCACAATTAAAAAGAAGTAGAAGAAGAACTGCAATTAGTGATGTTACCCATGACGCCTCTGCTTCGGAGCTTGTATTGAAAAAATGAACCAGTCTAAAGCAAAGCTTGTATCGGAGCTTCATTCGTTCTGTGACAATCACATGATCAGTGACTTCAAAAGCTTTGTTTCACGCACACCCACGTTATTGCTTCGAAAAATGATTCAATGCTGTGCGAAACGGTGTGCGCACAGGGTTGTCAAGTAGGAGTTGAGACAAGTTGAGAGAGAAAGTGCAGTTCAGGTCATTGAGAATGTTGAATGAGTAAATTGTTGTTGTTTGAGGTTGATACAATGCAGCCTGTTGCTAAGAGAGGGCGGTCCGGGGCGGCGCTAGTGATGCGAAGAGAGTAGGAGCGCTAGAGCGGGGCTCTCCAGAACAAACCTAAAATTAAACATTTTTGGGATAGTGAAGGTGACCAAAATAGCACATAATCGAAGAGGGAATGTCATTGCGTGACTTCTGGACAACACCACCAAGGATTTTGAGATCCAGCACCCGGAAAACTCTGACTCAGCCAGCAGCGGCTAATGTGACCGTGGCAGCTAACATGGCAGAAGACGACACAGATGCCCTGGTAGCCAAGATAAGTGAGGGGGTGTTTGCAAAGCTCAACTCCTGTCTAGACACCAAACTCGACCAAATACCAAAGTCGGTGAACTCAGTGTGCGAAAAAGTCAAAGCGGTGGAGCAAAGGGTAGTGAACGCCGAGGACAGAATTTCTGACCTGGAAGACACTGTGTCGCAGCTCCAAACCCACATTGACCAGAGCGAGGCTCGGCTGAAAGACGCCATCAACAGGTTGGAAGACCAAGAAAACAGATCAAGACGTAACAATATAAAGATTATTAATCTACCAGAGCGCACGGAAGGTGACAACCCCAGGGACTTTTTCGAGACGTGGCTGCCAAAGGTCCTGGATCTCGCGGTGAAAAACGACCGGATCAAGATCGACAGAGTGCACCGGACACCTGCTCAGCGACGCATGGATTCTACCAGATCGAGAACCATATACATCCGTCTCCATAACTTCGCGGATAAACAGAAGATAATGCAAAAGGCACGAAACATGGGCGAGATCACCGTCTCCGGGAGCCGCATCCATCTCTTTGAAGATTTTTCCCCGGCAGTGGAGAAGAGAAGACGCGAGTTCACGGAGGTGAAAAAATCTCTCCAAGCACTGGGGGTGGAATATCGGATGCTGTTCCCGGCTACGCTACGCGTCGCATATGCTAATAAGATACAACTTCTCAAATCTGTGGATGAGGCACAGAGGTATGTTGAGGAGATACAAAAAGAAAAGAGATGAATACTAAACAAGAGAGGTTAATGGACACAACATTCAGGTTTATAAACTGTATCATGTCCAGCTGAGAGCTGTGGTCATTTTTATTTCAGTTTTATTTTGAAACAGTGATAAACCAGTTACGTGTACTGTTATATTACCATACATCTTACACTGTAACAATTTTATTATATTTAAGTAAGGATGAATAACCAGTATGTGCTTTAAGATCTCCCTCATTCCCTTTTTTTCCTTTCTTTTTCTCTTTTCTTTTTTATTATTGTTGCTTACATAAAGTGGCGACATCTTGCTATCCCAGGGAGACTATAGTATAGATCTGGAGAGCTCTATCTCATCCTACCAGTGATCTGCTAAGTGCTAAGTGCTTAGAAGGGGGAAAGTTAGGTTAGTGATAAGGAAGTTTCACATGCGCCCCATAGTGATGTTATGTTCACAGCGGGAGTGTTCAGTTTTCTTTGTTACTAATCCTGCTGTTAGTGTTCAGTGTTGTTTTTCTTCACCACCAGAGAGAGATGTCTGTTTGATCCAGGTAGAACAAGGTCAGAGGATTCATATAGTTGGAGTGATACCAGAGGGACAGTGCTCATTAATGACAGAATAAGGAAATGGTAAATGTCAGATCCAAACAGTGTTAAGTTTTGTACATATAATGTAAAAGGGATTCACCACCCAATTAAGCGGAAAAAACTATTAAGCTTCCTAAAAAAGGACAAGGTGCAGATAGCTTTTTTACAGGAAACCCATTTAATAGATAAAGAGCACATTAAACTAAAACGAGATTGGGTTGGCCAGGTTTATTATTCATCATTCTCCTCCAATAGCAGAGGAGTCGCGATTCTGATTCACAAGGCCATTCCATTTGTGCTTAGTTCTTGTAAACAAGATCCTGAGGGCAGATACATCCTTGTCCATGGTACAATTTATGGCATGCATATCACAATGATGAACATATATGCCCCTAACCCACCTCCTCCTTCATTTTGGACCAAGGTAGCAACAGAACTGGAGGAATTTAGATGTCCTATTACATTGTTGGGTGGTGACTGTAATTGCTGTCAGGATGATAGCAAGGACAGATCCCGAACAGATAGATACAGAAATAAGAGCTCAGACACCTCCTTAGCCAAAATGCTAGATGACATAAATCTGATTGATATCTGGAGAGTTCTTAACCCAACAGCAAGGGACTTTACATTTTACTCTAATCCACACAAATTCTATTCTCGAATCGACCATTTCTTCATACCACCACATATTACAGGACAGGCGACCTCATGTAATATAGGTTCTATTCATATTAGTGACCACGCCCCAGTGTATTTAGAAATAGCTATGAGGTGTGATATAGAGGGCCCACGGAGATGGCGATTCCCTTCATACCTTCTCAGTGATAAAGATTTTAAGAAAAAGATGAAGGAGGAGATGGGTTTATTTTTTGATAAAAATGATAATGGGGATACAAATCCAGAATTTTTATGGGAAGCTGCAAAGGCTTATGTCAGAGGAATCGCCATCTCATACATGGCATGGCGTAAAAAAGTGTTATTACTTAAGCAAAGGGAGCTAGAGGCGGAATTAAAAGCAGCAGAATTCGCTCACAAGTCCAGTCCAACTAGAACAAATCTTATTAAAGTGCAGACTGTCAGAGCAGCGTTAAATTCAGTCTTGAATGAAAAAGCTTCCAGATCACTGTTCTATCAAAGGCAACGACTATATGAATACGGGAACAAACCTAGTAAATATTTGGCACGCTTACTCAATCAGAGACAAAATCATAACACAATAGGAGGAATTAGAGACACGAGGGGGAAAAAACATTTTGATAAAAAAGACATCAATTCTGTCTTTGTATCATTTTATAAAACATTATATACATCTGACAATAACTGCACTAAAGAGGAACTTGATAAATTATTTTCTAAAATTCATCTACCAACTCTGACAGAGGAACAGCAGAGATACTTGGGAAAACCCATCCAGGAGGCTGAAATATTACAAGCAATATCTCTGATGCGCAGCGGCAAGTCCCCAGGCCCGGATGGGTTACCGGTGGAGTGGTTCAAGGCCTATAAAGATAAACTCATGCCATACCTTGCTAAGACCTTTAACTATAGCTTTAACATAGCTCATCACCTGCCTGAAACTATGTCATTAGCCAATATTTGTCTAATCTTGAAAAAAGACAAAGATCCCGAAGATCCGGCGTCATATAGGCCTATATCACTTATAAACGTAGACGCAAAAATTTTAGCTAAGATATTGACTTTGAGACTCGAACCACTAATGCAGACTTTGGTTAGACCGGACCAAACAGGTTTCATAAAGGGGAGGTCCTCCTCCAATAACATAAGAAGGCTTTTAAACATAATTCAGATGGCCAGTAATGAAGAAATACAGGGCCTGATAGTCTCATTGGACTCATTAAAGGCTTTCGACAGGATCGAATGGCCGTATCTTTTTTATACAATGGAAAAATTTAAATTGGGGACAGGATATATTGATTGGGTAAAACTACTATATCGGTCACACAAAGCAACTGTAACTACCAATTCCTGTTGCTCGAGTCCTTTTCCACTGGGACGGGGGACACCACAGGGTTGCCCGCTGAGTCCCTTAATGTTTGCTCTCGCCATTGAACCCTTGGCTGAGCTAATAAGGTCTACACCAGCTATTAAAGGGTTCTTGATTAATGGTAAAACACATAAAATTTCTCTGTATGCAGACGATGTACTTTTGTATCTGGTCGACATTGACACTACAATTCCAAGTCTACTTGATTGTCTGCAACAATTTGGACATATATCAGGCTTTAAAGTGAATTTAACCAAAACTGAAGCCATGCCCGTGGGAGCCCTGGCAGGCTCTTCCCCACCTAGTGGCTTTCCTTTCCACTGGTCGCCTAAGGAGATAACATATCTTGGAATTAAAATCGGTCCCTCCCTTAGAAAATTGATCAAGCTTAATCTTACCCCAGTTACAATGCGCATCAGGGAAGACTTGCACAGATGGGGGACTTTACCTGTGTCCTGGTTGGGCAGGATAAGTGTGCTTAAAATGAATATTTTGCCTAGGCTATTGTACCCACTACAAATGCTGCCAAATACAATTCCTAATAGCTTCTTTAGCAATTTAAATAAATTATTTACACAGTTCCTATGGCAGCGCAAAAAGGTAAGGATGAAAATAGGCAGGCTGCAGAGGAATAAAAATAATGGTGGTCTGGGGGTCCCAAACATATGCTTTTATTATTGGGCATCACAAATGAGGTATATATATGAATGGGTAAACCCAGATGTAACTAATACGTGGATTGATATTGAGTCTAGAAACTGTGGTGTGTTGAAGTTGAAGGACTGCCCCTTTGTGAATCATAAAAAGGCAAAGCAGGAGGTTCATGATAATTTCATTGTTTTGAATACATTGAATACATGGAGCAAAATCAAGGTCCATTTTAAACTTAAAAACAACTTTTCACTCCTGGCTCCTATATGGAGAAATCCAGATTTTTTTACCCTCGTGTCAGGACCCAGTATTTAAGGTATGGCAGGAAAAGGGGCTAGACCAGCTTGCCAAATTATTTACAGGAGGAACAATGGAGTCATTTGAGAGTCTGAAGAGTAAATATTCTCTGCAACAATCCCATTTCTTTCGATTCCTACAAATCCGTCATTACGTAATTAGGAATATGCAAACCTCTAGCTCATCTTTCTTGGAAAACCTACTTGTTCAACCTCTACCAAAAAAATTTATTTCCTGCATGTACAACTCAAACTACTCAACTGACCACATACGAAGACAGTGGCAAATTGATTTGGAATGTCAGATAGGAGAGGATACTTGGACAACAATCATGAAAAACACATTAACCATCCTGAGCTGTAACAATGACAGAGAGAGACAATTTAAAATTTTACACAGACTTCACTATACACCTCTGATGAGAGGCAGGCTTGGTCTCAGCTCGTCTAACTGTAATAAATGTGACAGAGAAATTGGTACCTATGCACATATGTTTTGGAAATGCTCAAAGATACAAATGTTTTGGAATGAGGTTAAGAAAGAACTGGACACTCTGATTGGACACGACTTGGACCTATCACCCCTTCAGTGTATTCTGGCGGCCAAGGTCTCGAGCGCAAGGAACAACCACAACGCAAAACTCATCGGAATACTCTTGTATATGGCGCGAAAAACTATTCTTAAGTTCTGGATTCATAAGGACACTCCTACATTGGACGATTGGTACAAAGAGGTGATGAGTATAATCCCTTTGGAAAAATTGACTTATAGCCTTCATGATAACTTGGAGGGTTTTACAAGGGTATGGCAACCAGTTTTTGATGCTGTGGATCCCTCTGGACTGAGCTTCAATATCCCTCACTGAGTGACATAACACAGATGACTCTGGTGGTGTATTTATATACGTGCTTATATGCATGTTTGTAAGCTGTTACTTGCTTTGTTATGTTTATTGATAACTGTTGAATAGCTTATGCTACAGAAAAATGCATGGTTCTGTGGAAACCATATGTAAAGGACAATATGTGCCCTGATTGAACCTTAATAAAAAGAATAAAAAAAAAAAAAGAGAGGGCGGTCCGAGATGTGGGAACATTTCAATCTGGTTACTCCCAACAAGGTTATTTAATTTCAGTATAATAATTTTCTAGGTGTAAAGTAATGTAAATAACCGAACACAGTCACCAACCACAATAATGCCCCCTTTCTGACCTGTCCACAAGCACCACCCCTCCCTGTTAACACTCCAAAGTACCTGTCCACAAGCACTATCACTCTTCCAGCATATGCTTTGTCCTGTATGCACTGTCAAAGCTCTTCCCACTACACTTAAGTCACTATCATCTCTATAATTTCTGCAATGGCAGTGGCAGATTGTTGAAATTTATGGTACTGCCTATTTCACATATTTTAAAAGAAGATACTCATCATTATCATAGAAATGTGTGCACATGTTCATACCCACCCTTCATCTCAGATTCATTTACCTTCCCAAACAAACACAAGAAATGTTCACATGCAGAATACCAACTTTATTATTTTTTTTATGATTTTGAGAAGGAAATTATTTTCTTGTTTCAATTAATGCAGTTTCCAATGTACGCTTATCTATTTAGTGATTTATTTAATTCATACTGAACACCCAAAGATAGAATATGGTAGCCAAACAATGTGGATGTGAATTCATGACGCAGTGCCTTCTTTAACTTTCACCAGCAGATGTCGCCATAGAGTCTGAAGCTTTGAGCATTGAATAATTTTTCGATACAATTGTATTGAAGGCTTCGTTGGTTCACAAGGCTTAATTTTGCCATCACTAACTGCAATGTTCTTCTCTGTGTCGGCGAGCGCGCGAACTGAGCTCAAGAGAGACATTAGTGTAGCAGCAGAATGCTTTTGTATCTCGGTCACTAATTGAGCACCAAGGGTAGCCGCCCATTGTAGGCGGAACGGAGTATAAATGCGGCAGCTCTCCCCGGCGCTTTCTCTTTGCGCTCTAGTCTGACGCGTCACTTCCGGTCCGGAAGTTATGGCTCTCGGCAGGTAGGACCATAGACATAGGCTGTGTCCAAATTCCAATAATACCCAACTGGGGCGTGGTTTGTAATGGGTGTGGTTTGTAGCGGCTCTGGCTTGGCTGCGGCTGCAGCTAGACCCTTCTCCCAAATTCAGGGGCAGCATCCTTCAAGGACCCATCCTTCGCTGCCAGCAAAGGCAGGGTCCTTCAGAGAGACCTGCAGGCAGCGTCAGCCTCTTGTGAAATTGGAAGGTCTACCATTCGCAGCATTTCCTGGTTGCGTCAACAGATGTTCACGCCCCGACCCGCACCTCACTATTTCTGGTGGGGTAAGGTCCGCGAAAGTGAAAAGAAGAGTAAAGTTTGACTGTCGGATCTGTTAGAGCTTCAGGAATTCCTGATTTCCTTTTTAATGCTTGTGGAGGAATAGGAGAATCAGCTCTGGTTTATCTCCGGCTGAGAGGACCATGGAGAGGTAAACCTGTTATTGAACCCACAGTAATGTTATCAATATTATCATTATTAGCTAGCAAACAGTTTGGGGTCATTAACATACTGATACATTACGTTAATGCTGACATAATATGACACATATGATTTTATTATGATTTTAAAGGCATTGTATTTAAGATGTTTGGTAGATAGTTTTGTTTGCTGTAATTTATTATGATTATTATTATTATAATTAGAGTATGAAATTATAATTCTTGCCTCTTTCTTAAAACATTCTTAATGACCTGGCAGCTGTGGATGGAGTCAGAACTGCAGACCCAGTTGACGGACGATGTGGTGGACAGAGAAGACTGGACCCCCAAATACCCTGAGTACCGACCCAGATGATGTCCCACTGACACCATCCAGCCCAGCAGCACTTCAGGGACTCCTGCTCAGCCTGTTATTGTCCATCATCTCTAACTGTTTTAATATTGTTTTTAATGATAATTGTTTTTGTTAATAGTTAATAATAATCTTATGCTGTAATTTTGTAAATAGTTGTAAATGTTAAGACCTTAATAATAAAAGAAAACATTCAATCCCTTGTTGTCCCTGAAAAGTAGCACTTGATGCCGTTTGCTGTTATAAATTGTACTTGTAAATATTGAATGGAATAGACAACGTGTAACAATAGATCTATATTTTATTTCATGAATTATATAAAATGAACAATTATGAACAAATAATTTAAAAATAACTCATAAATTAACAAAATAACGACAGATATAATGTAAGGATTGTCCTCTGGAGCAGAGAAGAGTCTCTCCATCCTCTCTGCAGCCTCATGTCCTCCTTCATACTCCTTGAAGCAAAAGAAAAGCTAAACTCAAGATCACATGAACACAGGGATGCAAAGATTTACAACAAGTGACATCAGGACTGACAAATCGGCTATTTATTATTTATTATTGTATATTATTGCCTTACTCCCATCCAGTCGGCGGAATGCTTCGCCCTGTGAACTAATGTTCTGACCTCGGACAGCGATGAAGTTTCTCTGTTTGCTCCCTAAAACACGATGAAATGTGAAACACACAAAAGAGTTCTAATACAGCAAAAAAATAATCATCATAAGGATAATAATCATAAACATAGCTCTTTATTCCAACGTTTAACTAGACTTTACAGGAATCACAGCCTGATCTAAATCTGTTCATCTTGATCCATTTATGTACATGAAGTAAAACGAGTCTATAACATCTCCACAGTCACAATACGATATAAGATATAAGTCAACCTCTGAACGTGTAATGGTTGAAAGTAAAAGGCATCAAGCTGAGCATTACCAATGTATTTTAACTGGTATTTTGAGGTTTCAAGGTCCCTTGAAGTTTAACACATCTGGCGTTTGACGCTCAAATGACTAAAAACTGAGTATAGACCCAATACTTGCATTTAAATGAGAGATCTGCGCCACTTGAGGTCGCCATTATTTATTTATTTCTTCTCTTTAGGCGCACAATGAATCTTGGGCGATTTGTAGCCGCGAAGGATAGTAGCGGTGTGTCCTCCAGAAACAGGCAAAAGAAGGAGGCATTTGTGGGGACGATTTGGAGCACACTTTGAATTTGGACAGGCTTCACGCGGTTTAGTGACGTAATTGCACTACAAAGGATATCGTACAAATGTATATAGATTTGTACAGAGCCCTGGAGGTGACATGGATGGGTTTTTTTTTTTTTTATCTCGTGAGTGCGACTTACTATCTCGCACGCGCGTCTTACAGTATCTCCCACGCACGACTTAGTATCTCGCACGTGTGAGATATTAATTCAAGTGCATTTTGACGTAATTAAACAGTGCAGACGGTTAAATGCAGGCTTATTATCATGGATGGAGACCATCTCAGAATTTTAATTGATTAATTAATTAAAGTTAATAAAGTGTCTTATTATTATTGTGTAACGGTAAGAGGTACATGTAACAGGTATTTTGATGGTCCACGATGAATGTCCAGGTGTTTTAATAGCTATTTTAATGGCTATTAGGCTAGCCATGATGGAGGAGTTGTAAAGGTAATAGTAGATTGGTTATAATTAATTTAGGAAATAACGTTGCAGCAGTCACAACTGACAATCGGGACAAACGATTAACAATGGATGCAGGTGGATATAGTATCAAAGTTGTGACAGAAAACCTACATTTACTAAAATATCTTCAATTTCCCACGACATTCTCACACAGACTACATTCTCTCGGCTTTCACAGTACACTAAGCACGTTTGCTGTCTTCTATTATTAAATAAAACAGATACACTATTGCTCTTTATACCACAAGGGGGCGCTGTTGTATAAGACAGGTCATAGTTAACACGCTGCACGTAGAGAGGTCAAAGTGCAACAACATGGCGACTATGTACGATACAGCGCTGCTACTGAGAACAATGTTACAGTATAAGTTGTTAAAGTAAACGGCACTTGTTCATGATTCCAGCATCCCATCATTGTTGAGTTAACACTCATTTGAGCCAGAGTGTCACTGCATCTTACTTACTATCTCGCCAGTGCGAGTTATTATCCTGCACGCGCCAGTAACTATCTCGCGAGCACAAGATACAGCAAGTCGCACGTGTGTGATAGTAACTGGCGCGTGTGAGATAGTAAGTCGCGTGCGCGAGATAGTAACTGGCGCGTGAGAGATAATAAGTTGCACTCGCGAGATAAAAAAAACCCTATCCATGTCACCGTAGATTTGTTTATGTGAAAACCATAAAATAAAAAAAAATAAAAAATAAAAAAATAAAAAAGGATGCTGCCCCTAAATTTGGACACAGCCATATATACATAAACGCCTTGTTGAGCGCTGGACCGTACTTGGAGACATGAGTAACTGCAGGCAAAGATGGCTGGAGGAGGGGCGTGGTGAAACAAATGGGCGTGGGAAAACACAAGTGGGCGTGCCAAAACGTTTGGATTTCAAGCGAGACGTCTGGACGTGTGTGCCCTCACATAGTGCAGCCTCCCCGGGCTTGGAAGACCACAACCAGTCGGTCAAAATCATGGTTCTCCGACATGTTCGGGTTTTAAGCGGGGATCGTCTGGACGTGTGTGCCCGCGAATAGTGCAGCCTCCCTGGGCTTGGAAGACCACAACCAGTCGGTCAAAATCATGGTAATCTGACAGTTCGGATTTCAAGCGGGGATCGTCTGGACGTGTGTGCCCGCACACAGTAGGCTACAGCCTCCAGTGGCGTAAGTGTCGGCGGTGCAACCGGTGCAGCTGCATGAAGGAAGAAAGGAAAAAAAAAAAAACAGCTGTCCAGAATCGCCACAGGCCCTGTTTTTGAATGAAATAGCTGGGGGCGGGTCGGTAAGGTAACGCTGAGTGGCCTTGATGCCTGTCAGTCATGATGAGTCGCGTCTCGTCACCTCTCTGCTGTGTCTGCAGCTGAGCACTGTGGGCCGAGCCGATGCATGTCTCTCTCCCCGGCCGGGAGAGTTATCATACCGTACAATCAGTGGCGGCCTTAGGCATATAGGGGCCCGTTTCAATATTACATATGAGGCCCTATCCCATAAAACATTTACCGACATGTTTGCGCCCATGCGTCTCTGATGCATTGAAACCTGAAAGGATGCAGTTGCCTAAACTCATCATGCCTCCCAGCGAAGCGCATGTTCTTAAAACGATACATTGTGACCAAGTGTTAAAATCTCTATAGGGCAAGAAACCAGGAATGAGCAGGGGAAAAAAACGAGGATTGAAGTTGGTTTTCAACAAAATGCAAATGCGTTTTTCATATTTATGTGCATTTTAAGACACGAACAGGTATCGTATTACAATCCAAAACTATGTAACACCTATAACAATCATGAACTTGAAAATTGGCAACAAAAGTCATCGGGAGTACCGGGATTTTTCCCGGTGGGCCGATCAATAATGGGCCGATGGACGGCCGTTTTTTATTTCTTATTCATTTATTCATTTATTTATTTCTGCTGCGCCTAGACGTTTCTCTGTCGACCCCAAGAGAGTGAGAGATTGGCGATCAAATCAAACTGAGCTTCAGCGTCTGTCCAAGGAGGACAGCAGCAGGGCCAGGCTGCCTGCTGGAGGGAGGAAGAAGGATAGCGAGGAGCCTGAGATAAACATGCGGGGATGAGTTATCAGCAAACGGGCACGCCACGAGAGAGTGTCCCGCAAAATGATCAGGGTGATGGCGGAACAAATGTACGCCACCGTGAGAGACAGCAGAGATGAGGAGTTTGCAGCGAGTGCTGGTTGGCTGAATCGTTTCCTCCGCAGCAACAACTTCACTTGCAGAAAGATGCCAGAGAATTCACAGAGAAGCTGGCGAAGTTTGTGACATTTTTATCCCAGATTTTTGAGAGGAAGGAATTAAACTTCTGTCCCAAATTGCCAACTGGTCCCAAATAAACTCCCCGGCTATTATTTGGTATTGTACGGTATGATAACTCTCTCGGCCCGGTGAGAGAGACATGCATCACAGTGCTCAGCTGCAGACACAGCGGAGAGGTGACGAGACTCATCATGACTGACAGGCATCAAGGCCACTCAGCGTTACCTTACCGACCCGCCCCCAGATATTTCATTCACAAAAACAGGGCCTGTGGCAATTCTGGACACCCCTAATTAGCAGTTCTCTCGAGTGGCTGTGCGTGAGTCCAAGCGTGTGTGTGTGTGTGTGTGTGTGTGTGCGTGCGTGAGTGCCTGTGTTTAGGGGCACAAAAAAATATTTGCACCGGGGCCTATCACCATGATGTTACGTTACTGACAGCCTCCCCTGGCCACAGAGAGCGACACCACCCGGTCCGTATCAATTATTAATATTTCAAAATAAAAAATTAATGATAGGTCGGCATAAGTGGGAGTCGTACCGCGAGTGTGTGTGTCCGCATCCTGTCCCCGTAACAATTAAGCTATAGCACCTATCATATTAATTTTTATTTTGAAATATTAATAATTGATATGGAAAGGGTGGTGTCGCTTTCTGTGGCCAGGGGAGGCTGCACTATGTGCGAGCACGACGATCCCCGCTTGAAATCCGAACATGTCAGAGAACCATGATTTTGACCGACTGGTTGTGGTCTTCCAAGCCCGGGGAGGCTGCACTATGTGAGGCACACACGTCCAGATGGTCCCGCTTGAAATCCGAACGTTTTGGCACGCCTACTTGTTTCACCACGCCCCTCCTCCAGCGCCATCTTTGCCTGCAGTTACCCATATTGCCATACGTCGACGTCGCCGCCATATTGGAGGAGGCAGATCCGCCCCGTGAACTAATACAAGTCAATAGAGTGAACTTTACCAAGCTCCTTCTACAAAGTGCTATAAGTTAATGTGTCTCATTTACACATTCACACACGTACGGATATATTCAGGAAACAGAGAGGAACCAAAAACGTCTGTAACGTTCTCTGAGGATTATAAACGTTAGCTAATCCTCATATGTTCAGTATACAGGTCCGCACCTAACCATTTTATAATGTTTTTATGAGTGTGTACAGCTGCTAATGTATGTAACGCTGTTACTGTGATGATACATGACAGTTTAAGGGAAGGGAAAATGCCTCCCAAACTCCTGCGATTCTTGAGAAAACAGGAGACATTGCTGAACGCACCCATGTTATTTTTATTTCTGTAGAGTGCATAATGAGGGCACAGGAGCGAGAGACAAAACATGTACCATCTGCGATCCTCCAGAAATTTGGGCTCAAAATTAACATTGCAGCTTATGGGGATCATTCAGGAGTGCTTGTCGCTCTTGGGCTTCTAAATCTAAATTGAAGAGAATTTTTTTCTCATTTCTGGAGCTGCTCCTCACTCTGGGGTGCGGCAGTTGGTGATGTCACGCACTCCAGCTCACGCAATAGACACCCATTATAAACTCAGAAGACAGGCTTAAAATCCTTAAAACTAAAGCTGCGACCATTTCAAAACCGTACAAGATTTTTAAAAACTGAATACAAGGTCAGTAGTTCAAGGTTTTGTGATTCATTTAAAGTTTGAGGGTTAAGGGTTGAAAGTTGATGAGTTTTGAAGAGGATTTGAAGATTTCCCATTTGAATCAATGTTAAATTATTTTTGGAAAAAGCTGAATAGCTGAAAAAGTTGAAAAGTTGAAAGAGCTGAAAAAGCTGAACATTTCAATGGTTTGAATAGCTGAACGTATGCTGAAGTTATAGCAGAATGAAATTTGAAAAAATCCCCATAAGGATGAATGGGAAAAATTTTGCATTAAAAGCTTAATATTTATATTATAATAGTTAGAAAAGCCAAAAGTAATAGCAGTCATGTCCTTAAAAAGCTGAACATTTTGATATTTGACTGGTTTGAATCGGGCAAAGTTTGAATGAGTTGAAATTGGACAAAAAACGTACGGAAGAAGAATAATAACTAGACAATTCCCCGCCGGGAAATCGCAAGAGTGGGCTGTGCGCTTTGCCCCGTGACGAAAAAGCAAACATGGCATCAGCAAAGTTTCCTCACCATCAAGCGGGACAGGCCTTAAGGAACACACACATCAAGTTTTGTGGTCCTAGTTTCAGAAATGTGGAAATGGCAGCGAGTTAAAAAAGGGTGCAGTTTTGAGATTCCTCCTCCCGATTTATATTGGAGTAAATGGAGCATTTGAGAGCTACTCTTGTGGGTTAGCGGCCGATAATTCAAAAACAGTAAATCCTACCGATAAAGTAGACACACTGGGAGAAAGACGACAAGTGTGGCTACAACTCTGGAAAATATCACTGTTTTTGAGTCTAATATGTGGCCAGGATCGTCACGGAAAGAGAACATTTCTGAGCAAATTTTTGAGTCTCTCTCACTCTGTCAGTTAGCCCTCTCCACTCTGCTGCACGAACATTCCGCCATACACAATCATTGAAAACCCTGAATTTTTCCCAAAATCACTCACTGTCATTCAAGGATCACAGTTCAAAAACTGCACATCATAGCAAAAAAGTTCAAATACAATTTAAATACTCAGGACTTGTGCCTACATTTTAAAGCTGAAATGGTGTTTCTACGTGAACATTTGCCAGAGCAGGAGATGTTTGAAAAATGTCGCAGATTTGCGACTTTTTTGACCTCGCCCCATTCAATCCTTATGGGAAATTTATCGCAGTTTTTCACGACTTACGTCGCGAAAAATCAATGTTTCGTAAATCTGAATAATAGCAACCCGAGTCCGATCAAGCCTCACATTGAATAAGCGAAAAAATAATCATCAAATGTAGTTTAAATGTTGGGAAATATAGTGTGTGTGTGCGTTTGTGTGCATGTGAGTGCACGCATCAGCATGGCTGTGTGTGTGTGTGTGTGTGTACATGTCTCTCTATCTGTCTGTCTCATGTGTGTCTCCTGTCTGTCTGTCTGTCTGATGTATGTCTCCTGTCTGTCTCATGTGTGTCTCCTGTCTGTCTGTCTGTCTGATGTATGTCTCCTGTCTGTATGTCTGTCACTCTCTCTCTTTGCCCAGCTGATTTCGGTTGCTAGGTGACAGTTGGCAGGGGCCGTAGCAACGGACTGTGAGCGAGTCAGTTGGCCCTCTCCACTCTGCTGCACTAACATTCCCCCATACACAATCATTGAAAACCCAGAATTTCTCCAAAATCACTCACCATCGTTCAAGGATCACAGTTCAAAAACTACACATCATAGGAAAAAAGTTCAAATACAACAAAAATACTCAAGACCTGTGCCTACATTTTAAGGCTGGAATGGTGTTTCTAGCTGAATGTATGCCAGAGCAGGAGATGTTTAAAAAACATCGCAGATTTGCGAGTTTTTTTACCTCATCCCATTCATTCCTTATGGGAAGTGTCTCGCAGCTGTTCGCGTCTTACAACGCGAAAGATTAATATTCTAGAAAACTGAATTATAGCATACAGAGTCCGATCAAGCAGCACATTGAATGAGTGAAAAAATAATCGTTTAATGTAGTTTAAATGTTGGGAAATATACTGTGTGTGTGCGTCTGTGTGCATGTGAGTGCACGCTTAAGCAGCTCTGTGTGTGTGTGTCTACATGTCGCTCTGTCTGTCTGTCCGTCTGTCTGTCTGATGTGTGTCTCCTGTGTGTCTGTCTGATGTGTGTCTAGTGTCTGTCTGTCTGTCACTCTCTCTCTTGGCCCAGCTGTTTTTGGTTGCTAGGTGACTGTTGGCAAGGGCCGTAGCAACGGACTGTGAGGGAGCTGATTTGAGAGAAATTTCTGCCTCACATCTAGGACGTCAAACTAGTGCTATTTGGTCAAAATCATACATGATATCGACAATTTTTTTTTCACGATCGAGCCAGAAAGGCCTTAAAGAACACACTCATTAAGTTTTGTGGTCCTAGCTTCAGAAATGTGGAAATGGCAGCGAGTTAAAAAAGGGTGCAGTTTTGGAAATCGTTCTCCCGATTTACATTGGAGCAAATGGAGCATTTGAGAGCTACTCTTGTCGGTTAGCGGTCGATAATTCAAAAACCGTAAATCCTACCGATAAAGTGGACACATTGGGAGAAAGAAGACAAGTGTGGCTACAACTCTGGAAAGTATCGCTGTTTTTGAGCCTATTTTGTGGCCAGGATCGTCACGGAAAGAGAAAATCTCGGAGCGAATTTTGGAATCTCGCTCACTCTGTCAGTTGGCCCTCTCCACTCTGCTGCACGAACATTCCGCCATACACAATCATTGAAAACCCTGAATTTTTCCAAAATCACTCACCGCCATTCAAGGGTCACAGTTCAAAAACTACACATCGTAGGAAAAAAGTTCAAATACAACAAAAATACTCAGGACTTGTGCCTACATTTTAAAGCTGGAATGGTGTTTCCACGTGAACGTATGCCCGAGCAGGAGATGTTTGAAAAACGTCGCAGATTTGCGACTTTTTTGACCTAGTCCCATTCATTCCTTATGGGAAATTCGTCGCAGTTTTTCGCGTCTTACGTCGCGAAAAATTTATATTTTCGTGAGAAAAATAATAGCAGCACGAGTCCGCCCGAGCCGCACGTTCCATAGTGCTCTGCACAGCCCACTATGGACACCTATAGCTCTGCTATAGGAGGTTAAAAACGTGAAAAAATATGAAAAGCTGTGGAGTAAGAGGGCTGGAAGAGGTTAAAAAGGTGAAAACATATGAAAAGCTATAGAGTAAAAGGGCTGGAAGATGTTAAAATGGTGAAAACATATGAACAGTTGTAGAGTAAGAAGGGATGGAAGAGGTTAAGAAGGTGAAAAAAGGCAAAAGGTGAAAAGTTAAATGCTGAAACAGCTTCAAAAGGTGAGAAAATGATGAAAAGCTGTTCAGTAAGAGGGCTGGAAGAGGTTAAAATGGTGAAAAAAGGATGAGAAGATGTAGAGTAAGAAGGCCGAACAAGCTTAAGAAGGTGTAAAAGGAAGAAGTTAGAGGGCCGAAAAAGCATAAAAAAGGAGAAGAAGGATAAAAAGCTGTGGAGAAAGAGGGCTGGAAGAGGTTAAAACTGTGAAAAAGGGCTAGAAAGGATGACAAGCAGTAGAGTAAGAGGGCTGGAAGAGCTTAAACAGGTGAAAAAATATGAAGAGCTGTGGAGAAAGAGGGCTGGAAGAGGTTAAAATGGTGAAAAAGGGCTAAAAAGGATGACAAGCAGTAGAGGAAGAGGGCTGGAAGTGGTTAAAAATGTTGTTCACGTGAAGAAACGTCTCTGTACCCCGGACATTGAACTGTTGACTGTGGGGATGAGGCCTTATTATTTGCCCCGGGAATTCACGTCCACCGTCATTATCGGTGTGTACGTTCCTCCTTCAGCTGATGCAGCGCTGGCCTGTGACGTCATCCACTCCACTGTTGCCCAGATACAGACGCAGCATCCTAATGCATTTATTGTCATCACTGGGGATTTTAATCACGTCTCACTGGACAAAACTCTTCCAACATTTCACCAGTATGTTGACTGCCCCACCAGAGACTGTAACACACTAGATCTGTTGTATGCAAATGCTAAGGATGCATACAGTCCCACAGCCCTCCCCCCTCTTGGAAGATCTGACCACAACCTGGTTCTGCTGACCCCTAAGTATATGCCTCTTGTTCAGCGGCAGCCTGTCCACACTAGGAGCGTGAGGAGGTGGACTCAGGAGGCTGCTGACGCACTACAGGACTGCTTTGAGTCGACAGACTGGGATGCACTTGTTGAGCCACATGGAGAGGATCTCGACAGCATGACCGACTGCATCACTGAATACATCAGGTTCTGTGAACACACCACCATGCCAACCCGGACTGTACGCTGCTTCCCTAATAATAAGCCGTGGATCACCACTGACCTGAAAGTCCTTCTTAACAAGAAGAAGAGGGCATTCAGGTCTGGAGACAGGGAAGAACTGAGGAGAGTGCAGCATGAACTCAGGGATATGCTGAGGGCCTGTAAAGACGCCTACAGGAGGAAGCTGGAGGCCAAACTCCAGCAGAACAATGTGAGGGATGTGTGGACTGGTATGAAGCAGATCACTGGGTGTAAAGTGAGCGGCAGACAGTCATTGGGCAGCCTGGAGAGGGCAAACGAGCTGAACAGATTCTTCAATAGGTTCAGCTCACAGCATTCTGTCGTCTCCCTGACACCTCCAGACCCCCACACACCCTCCCTGCCCCAAATGCTTCCTCCCCTCCCCCCTCACTCCCCTGCTGTGAGCTCTCCTGTGCAGCACCTCTCCTCCTCCTCCTCCTCCTCCTCCACCTCCTCCTCCACCTCCTCGTCCTCCACTGAAGACACCGGCAGCCTCCCCCGCATGACTGTGACTGCAGGCCAGGTTAGGAGACAGCTGGAGAGACTCCACCAGCAGAAGGCTGCAGGCCCTGACGATATCAGCCCCAGGATCCTGAAGACATGTGCCAGCCAGCTGTCTCCTGTCCTACAACACCTCTACAACCTGAGCCTGGGTCAGGAGAGAATACCGGTGCTTTGGAAGACTTCCTGCCTGGTTCCTGTTCCAAAGAAGTCGACACCATCAGACCTCAATGACTATCGACCAGTGGCCCTCACATCTTACGTCATGAAGGTGCTGGAGAGACTGGTTTTGGCCAACCTGAGGCCGCAGGTGAGAGCCCTGCTAGACCCTCTGCAATTTGCTTACCAGCCCCACTTGGGAGTTGATGACGCTGTCATCTACCTGCTGCAACGAGCCCATTCGCACCTGGATGGTGGAGGAGGCACTGTGAGAATCACATTCTTTGATTTCTCTAGTGCTTTTAACACCATTCAGCCACTGCTACTGGGGGAGAAGTTGCGGGTGATGAGTGTAGACGACACAATGATCTCCTGGATTACTGACTACCTGACAGGCGGGCCACAGTTTGTCCGTATGGGCAGTGTTCTGTCTGATGCGGTGGTTAGTGATACAGGAGCTCCACAGGGGACTGTACTGTCTCCTTTCCTGTTCACCTTATACACCACTGACTTTCAGTAAAACACCGGGTCGTGTCACCTGCAAAAGTTTTCTGACGACTCGGCTGTTGTTGGGTGTATAAGTGAGGGACAGGAGGAGGAGTACAGGGCACTGGTGGACAACTTTGTGGAGTGGACTGGACAGAATCACTTGCGGCTGAACATCAGCAAGACCAGAGAGATGGTGATAGATTTCAGGAAGAAGAGGAAGACGGCTTTCCAACCTCTGTGCATTCTGGGAAAGGATGTGGAGGTAGTCGAGGATTACAAGTACCTGTGTGTTACCATCAACCACAGACTGGACTGGAGATCTAACACTGAAGCTGTTTACAAGAAGGGGATGAGCAGACTTTACTTCCTGAGGAAGCTGAGATCCTTCAATGTGTGCAGCAAGATGTTGGAGATCTTTTATCAGTCTGTGGTGGCCAGTGTACTTTTCTTTGCTGTGGTTTGTTGGGGAAGCAGCATCGGAGCCAGCGACACCAACAGACTCAACAAACTGATCAGGAAGGCTGGCTCTGTGATTGGCTGCAAACAGGACACTCTGGAGGCTGTGGTGGAGAGGAGGACACTGAAAAAACTGTTATCCATCATGGATAATCCTCTCCACCCTCTCCAACTCACACTGGTCAGACAGCGGAGCACCTTCTCCGGAAGACTGCTTCAGCTTCGCTGTCGTAGCAATAGATACAAGAAATCTTTCCTGCCACAATCCATCACTTTATACAACAACTCTCTCACCTCTGCCTGACAGAGAACTCTGGTCTCTCTGTTTTGTTGTATATATTATTATTCTATTTATGTATGAAATGTTTTATTTGCGGACCCACTACTGCTGTAACAAAATAATTTCCCAGTCTGGGATCATTAAAGTAATTCTATCTATCTATCTATCTATCTATCTATCTATCCATCCATCCATCCATCTATCTATCTATCTATCTATCTATCTATCTATCTATCTATCTATCTATCTATCTATCTAAAACATATGAACAGCTTTAGAGTAAGAGGGCTGGAAGAGGTTAAAAGGTGAAAAAATATGAAAAGTTGTAGAGTAAGAAGGGATGTAAGAGGTTAAGAAGGTGAAAAAATATGAAAAGTTGTAGAGTAAGAAGGTCCCGAAGAGGTTAAAAAGGTGAAAACATGTGATAAGCTGCAGAGAAAGAGGGCTGGAAGAGGTTAAAATGTTCAAAAAAGGCTAACAAAGGATGATAAGCAGTAGAGTAAGAGGGCTGGAGGAGGTTAAAAAGGTGAAAATACATATGAAAAGCTGTAGTGTAAGGGGGCTGGAAGAGGTTAAAGAGTTGAAAAAAGGATGAAAATGTAAAAAAGTCAAAGGGTGAAAGAGCTCAAATAGGTGAAACAAGGATGAAAAGGTAAAAAGATGCAGAGTAAGAGTGCTGGAAGACGTTAAAATGGCTGTACATCGTATAGGAGGAGCAAACATGAAGCAAGCCAACAAGATTTCCTACATTTTGTATGTATACATTGTCTATGTGAAGTAAAAGATATGAGATCCAAATCCAGCTGAAGAGAATTCTTTGTCCAGATTTTCCAGCTGCTCTACACTGTAGCGATGATGTCACACACGCTGGCTCACGCAATACACACTCATTCTTCAGATACACACGCGGAGAAATACAGAGACAAAGATCAAGAGACAGATCAAACTGTCCCCATAAGGATGAATAGGAGAAGCCCTCCCAAACCCCTGCGATTTCTGAAAAAACCGTGATGGTAATCGCCATATAATGTGTATGTTGAGTGACAGGAGACCTTGCTCAACACGTTGATGTTATTTTCATTTCAGTCGAGTGAGAAATGAGGGCATATCAGCGAGAGACAAATCAGGTACCGTCTGCTCTCGGCCAGAAATCTGGGCTCAAAATTAACATTGCGGCTTATGGACCAAGGTTTTTAGTTCGTGTCGCTCCCGGGCTTCTAAATCCAAAACTGTAAGTCCCACATCTGAAATGAGGCAACCAGCTGACACCCAACAAGTTTTCCTACATTTCTATCAAAATATTGTCTATGTCAAGTAAAAGGTGTGGGATCAAAATCAAGCTGAAGACAGTTTTGGCTCCCATTGTTCAAAGGGCTCCCCACTCTAGTGATGATGTCACCCACTCTAACCGACGCAATACACACCCATTATAAAATCAGAAGACGGGCTCAAAATCCTTAAAACTAAAACTGCGATATTTTCAAAAACGTACTAAAGTTTTAAAAACTGAATGCATCGCCAATAGTTCAAGGTCTTGAGACCGTTTTAAAGTTTGAATGGTGTCTCTCGCTCAACGTATGAGGGAGAAGATGAGTCTGAAAGTCGATGAGTTTTGAAGAGGATTTGAAGCTTTTCCCATTTGATTCAATGTTAAATTTGTTTTGGAAAAAGCTGAATTATTGAAAAAGTTGAAAAGTTGAAAAGTTGAGAAGCATAAGGTTGAAAGAGCATGAAAAGCTGAACATTTTAAAAGTTGAATGGTTTCAATAGCTGAACGTATGCTGAAGTTATAGCAGAATGAAATTTGAAAAAATCCCCATAAAGGATGAATGGGAAAAATGTTGCAAAAATTTGCAGAAAAAGCTGAATATTTCCAAAAGTATAAAAGATGGAGAAGCCAAAAGTAATAGCAGTAATGTCCTAAAAAAGCTGGACATTTTGATATTTGAATGGTTTCAATCGGACAATATTTGTAGGAGGAGATACGGGCCAAAAAACGTACGGAAGAATAATACTAACTAGACAATTCCCCGCCGGGAAATCGCGAGAGTGGGCTGTGCGCTTTGCCCCGTGACGAAAAAGCAAACATGGCATCAGCAAAGTTTCCTCACCATCAAGCGGGAAATGCCTTAAGGAACACACACATTAAGTTTTGTGGTCCTAGTTTCAGAAATGTGGTAATAGGAGCGAGTTAAAAAAGGGTGCAGTTTTGCAAAACCTCTTTCCGATTTACATTGGAGTGAATAGAACAGTTGAGAGCTACTCTTGTCGGTTAGAGGCAGATCAATCCAAAACCATGAATCCTACCGATAAAGTAGACACATTGGGAGAAAGAAGACAAGTGTGGCTACAACTCTAGAAAATATAAATGTTTTTGAGCCAAATTTGTGGCTGGGACCTTCACGGAAAGAGAAAATTTCTGAAAGATTTTTTGAGTGTCTCACTGTTAAAAAACTACACATCATAGGAAAAAAGTTCAAATACAACTGAAATACACAGGACTTGTGCCTACTTTTTAAAGTTTGAATGGTGTTTCTAGGTGAATGTATGCCAGAGCAGGACATGTTTGAAAAACGTCGCAGATTTGTGACTGTTTTGACCTCGCCCCATTCATTCCTTATGGGAAATTTATCGCAGTTTTTCGTGACTTACGACGCGTAAAATAAATATTTCGTAAAGCTGAATAATAGCAACCCGAGTCCGATCAAGCCGCACATTGAATGAGTGAAAAAATGATCGTTTAATGTAGTTTAAATGTTGGGAAATATACTGTGTGTGTGCGTTTGTGTGCATGTGAGTGCACGCTTAAGCATTGCTGTGTGTGTGTGTGTGTGTGTGTGTGTGTGTGTGTGTACATGTCTCTCTGTCTGTCTGTCTGTCTCATGTGTGTCTCCTGTCTGTCTGTCTGTCTGTCTGTCTGATGTATGTCTCCTGTCTGTCTGTCTGTCACTCTCTCTCTTTGCCCAGCTGATTTCGGTTGCTAGGTGACAGTTGGCAGGGGCCGTAGCAACGGACTGTGACGGAGTCAGTTGGCCCTCTCCACTCTGCTGCACGAACATTCCCCCATACACAATCATTGAAAACCCAGAATTTCTCCAAAATCACTCACCATCGTTCAAGGATCACAGTTCAAAAACCACACATCATAGGAAAAAAGTTCAAATACAACAAAAATACTCAAGACCTGTGCCTACATTTTAAAGCTGGAATGGTGTTTCTAGCTGGAAGTATGCCAGAGCAGGAGATGTTTGAAAAACATCGCAGACTTGCGAGTTTTTTGACCTCATCCCATTCATTCCTTATGGTAAGTGTCTCGCAGCTGTTCGCGTCTTACGACGCGAAAGATTAATATTCTAGAGAACTGAATTATAGCATACAGAGTCCGATCAAGCCGCACATTGAATGAGTGAAAAAATGATCGTTTAATGTCTTTTAAATGCTGGGAAATATACTGTGTGTGTGCGTCTGTGTGCATGTGAGAGCACGCTTAAGCAGCTCTGTGTGTGTGTCTACATGTCGCTCTGTCTGTCTGTCCGTCTGTCTGTCTGATGTGTGTCTCCTGTCTGTCTTTCTGTCTGTCTGATGTGTGTCTCCTGTGTGTCTGTCTGTCTGTCTGTCTGATGTGTGTCTAGTGTCTGTCTGTCTGTCACTCTCTCTCTTGGCCCAGCTGTTTTTGGTTGCTAGGTGACCGTTGGCAAGGGCCGTAGCAACGGCCTGTGAGGGAGCTGATTTGAGAGCAATTTCTGCCTCACATCTAGGACGTCAAACTAGTGCTATTTGGTCAAAATCTTACATGATATCAACAATTTTTTTTCACGATCGAGCCAGAAAGGCCTTAAAGAACACACTCATTAAGTTTTGTGGTCCTAGCTTCAGAAATGTGGAAATGGCAGCGAGTTAAAAAAGGGTGCAGTTTTGGAAATCCTTCTCCCAGGTCCATAGTGGGCTGGCGAGCACAGCCCACTAATAAGAAGAGGCGCGAGCAATAACAATAGTGGGCTGTGCTCGCCAGCCCACTATGGACACCTCTATAGCAGAGCTATAGGTGTCCATAGTGGGCTGTGCGGAGCTCACTATATAAGAAGAGACACGAGCAATAACAATAGTGGGCTGTACTATGGACACCTATAGCTCTGCTATAGAGGTGTCCATAGTGGGCTGGTGAGCACAGCCCACTAACTAGAAACATTTGCATTTCCTACGAAAATACAGAGTGAATGCTGAAGACTGAAGCGAAATCTGCTGAACGTTCTGCCAAAAATGCATTAAACTATAAGCTGAATGGTCGGGATTTTGCAGAAAAAGCTGAATTTTCCAATAGCTGGTAAGGCAGAAAGGCTTAAAAGCAATAGGTTTAATGGGCTAACAAAGTTGAACATTTTGATAGCTGAACAGTTTCTCTAGCTAAACATGAAGTTGTATGTTTGAAGGAGTTGAAAAGGCAGAAACATGAATATCTAAAAAGGTGAAAAGAATATGAAAATCTGTAGATTAAGAGGGCTGGAAGAGGTTAAAAAGGTGAAAAAGTATGAAAAGGTAAAAAAGTTTAAGGGTGAAAGAGCTCAAATAGGTGAGAAAAGGATGGAAATGTAAAAAGATGTAGAGTAAGAGGGTTGGAAGAGGTTAAAAAGGTGAAAAGAATATGAAAATCTGTAAATTAAGAGGGCTGGAAGAGGTTAAAAGGTGAAAAAAGGATGAAAAGCTGTAGAGTAAGAGGGCTGGAAGAGGTTAAAAAGGTGAAAAAAAGGATGAAAAGGTAAAAAGATGTAGAGTACGAGGGCTGGAAGAGGTTAAAAGGGTGAAAAGAATATGAAAATCTGTAGATTAAGAGGGCTGGAAGAGGTTAAAATGGTGATAACATATGAAAAGCTGTAGAGTAAGAGGGCTTGAAGAGGTTAAAAAGGTGAAAAAAGGATGAAAAGGTTTAAGGGTGTAAGAGCTCAATTAGGTGAGAAAAGGATGAAAAGGTAAAAAGATGTAGAGTAAGAGGGTTGGAAGAGGTTAAAAAGGTGAAAAGAATACGAAAATCTGTAGATTAAGAGGGCTGGAAGTTGGTTAAAATGGTGATAACATATGAAAAGCTGTAGAGCAAGAGGGCTTGAAGAGGTTAAAAAGGTTAAAAAAGGATGAGAAGGTGAAAAGGTTTAAGGGTGTAAGAGCTCAAATAGGTGAGAAAAGGATGAAAAGGTAAAAGATGTAGAGTAAGAGGGTTGGAAGAGGTTAAAAAGGTGAAAAGAATACGAAAATCTGTAGATTAAGAGGGCTGGAAGAGGTTAAAATGGTGATAACATATGAAAAGCTGTAGAGTAAGAGGGCTGGAAGAGGTTAAAAAGGTGAAAAAAGGATGAAAAGGTGAAAAAGTTTAAAGGTGTAAGAGCTCAAATAGGTGAGAAAAGGATGAACAGGTAAAAGATGTAGAGTAAGAGGGTTGGAAGAGGTTAAAAAGGTGAAAAGAATATGAAAATCTGTAGATAAAGAGGGCTGGAAGCGGTTAAAAAGGTGAAAACATATGAAAGGCTGTGGAGTAAGAGGGCCGAATGAGCTTAAAAAAGGTGAAAAAAAGACTGAAAAGGCCAAAAAGTTGGAGAGTAAGAGGGCAGAAAGAGGTTAAAATGGCTGCAGACATGCTGCAGCAGGAGCAGAAACAAACACGAAAATGTCCCCATAAGGAATGAATGGGAGAATGCCTGCCAAACTCCTGTGATTCTTGAGAAAACTGTTATAGTTATCACCAAAACATGCTATATGTTGAGTAACAGGAGACATTGCTGAACGCACCCATGTTATTTTTATTTCTGTAGAGTCCATAATGAGGACACAGGAGCGAGAGACAAAACATGTACCGTCTGCGATCCTCCAGAAATTTCGGCTCAAAATTAACATTGCGGCTTATGGGGAAGATTCAGGAGTGCTTGTCGCTCCTGGGCTTCTAAATCCAAAACCGCAAGTCCTACAGCTGAAATGAGACCATCAGCTGAAACCCAACAAGATTTCCTACATTTATATGCCTATATTGTCTATGTCAAGTACAAGATTTGGGATCCAAATCAAGCTGAAGCAAAAAAAAATCCCGTTTTCGGAGCTGTTCCTTACTCTGGGGTGCGGCAGTTGGTGATGTCACACACTCTAGGTCACGCAATACACACCCATTATAAACTCAGAAGACGGGCTAAAAATCCTTAAAACTAAAACCATTTCAAAACCGTACAAGAATTTTAAAAACTGAATACAAGGTTAATTGTTCAAGGTTTTGTGATTCATTTAAAGTTCGAATGGTGTCTCTCGCTCAACGTATGAGGAACAAGAAGAGGTTGAAAGGCGATGAGTTTTGAAGAGGATTTGAAGATTTTCCCATTTGCGCCAATGTTAAATTTTTTGGGGAAAAGCTCAATAGCTGAAAAAGTTGAAAAGTTGTAAAGCAGATGGTTGAAAGGGTTGAAAAAGCTGAACATTTGAATGGTTTGAATAGCTGAACGTATGCTGAAGTTATAGCAGAATGAAATTTGAAAAAATCCCCATAAGGATGAATGGGCAAAATTTTGCAGAAAAAGCTTAATATTTCCAAAAGTATAAAAGATTGAAATGAGAAAAATACAAGCAGTAATGGTCTTAAAAAGCTGAACATTTTGATATTTTAATGGTTTGAATAGCTCAAGATTTGAAGAAGAAGAAGAGTGCTGAAAAACGTACGGAAGCTGGAATAATAATAACTTTAACTAGAAAAATTTGCATTTCCTATGAAAATACAGTGTGAATGCTGAAGACTGAAGCGAAATCTGCTGAACGTACTGCCGGAAATGCATAAAACTATAGGCTGAATAGTCGGGATTTTGCAGAAAAAGCTGAATTTTCCAAAAGCTGGTAAGGCAGAAAGGCTTAAATGCAATAGGTTTAATGGGCTAACAAAGTTGAACATTTTGATAGCTGAACAGTTTCTCGAGCTGAACATGAAGTTGTATGTTTGAAGGAGTTGTAAAGGCAGAAAGATGAATATCTAAAAAGGCTAAAAAGCTGTAGAGTAACACGGCTGAAAGAGCTTAAAAATGTGAAAGAAGGCAAATAAGGCAAAAAGTTCAAGGCTGACGAGGACCGAAAAAGTTTAAAAAGGTGAAAAAGGATGAAACCTGTAGAGTAAGAGGGCTGGAAGAGGTTAAAAAGGTGAAAACATGAAAAGCTGTAGAGTAAGAGGACTGGAAGAGGTTAAAAAGGTGAAAAAATATGAACAGTTGTAGAGTAAGAGGGCTGGAAGAGGTTAAATGGTGATAACATATGAAAAGCTGTAGAGTAAGAGGGCTGGAAGATGTTAAAAAGGTGAAAAAGGATGAAAAGCTGTAGAGTAAGAGGGCTGGAAGAGGTTAAAAAGGTGAAAACATGAAAAGCTGTAGAGTAAGAGGGCTGGAAGAGGTTAAAAAGGTGAAAAAATATGAACAGTTGTAGAGTAAGAGGGCTGGAAGAGGTTAAAATGGTGATAACATATGAAAAGCTGTAGAGTAAGAGGGCTGGAAGATGTTAAAAAGGTGAAAAAGGATGAAAAGCTGTAGAGTAAGAGGGCTGGAAGAGGTTAAAAAGGTGAAAAGATATGAAAAGCTGTAAAGTAAGAGGGCTGTAAGAGGTTAAAAAGGTGAATAAAGGATGAAAAGCTGACAGGTAAAACACATATGAACTTTGACTGCTTTTCAATGGAGTCATAATCATACATTTTCATCCATAAGCTGCGGAACTCTAGTGCACTCGGTAATCGACTCGTCGGGACTTCCCGTCACAGGAAGCTGCTGCAGAAGAGTGGTAAATTTTGTCAGCTTTTCAGTAGAAATCCAGCTAAGCTAGTGGAGTTTTAATGCCCCGGACTATGTGCTGAGACCCTATTTGTAATGTTGCTGAAGTTTGGTGCCGTTCTGAGCATTATTTGTGGCTTTTTGGTGGCGGTTTATAGTTGGATCCATTTACTGCAGTGTATTGTTGTCGTGCGGTCGTTTCTGAGGTTGATAAAACTCCGTAAATTAGCGGTCTGCTAACTTGATCTCTCGAGAGGGAGTCTAACACAGTTTCACGGTGTGTTAGAACATGGATTAAACTTACACCGGAATATCCCTTTAACTGTGTTTTCAACCTACTTGATATTAAATATATAACATTTTAACTTGCATTTTAATTACATAATTAGTCTACAGCCCACAATGCAGGCAGCACAGACACATAACTGAAAGCTCACCGGCTCCTTCTTCCTTCTTTGAACCAAGCTTTAGTCCTGCAGTCTCCTTTTCCCCAAGTCCAGACTCTGCAACCATTTCTCTCACACTGCCCACTCCTCATTGTCCTGTGAGTGAGTGCCTCCAAACCTCCTGATTACCAGATCGTCTTCACCTGGTGCCCTCAATCAGCTGCCTTCAGGCTTGTAGGCATACCCCAACCTGATGCACTCAGGCAGAGATGGGTGTGGCCTACAGCTCACCGTTTCACACTGGCACGGCTCCGGCACGGTTCTGGTTCCCGAACGCAACTTTGAACCGGCTGGCGAAATTGAAAAAATAATTGGTTTGTAACCTGAAAAGTCGGTTCTCAGCGGAACCTAAAAATAGTAGTTTTTTCCTTGGGAACCGTGACATCATCAGTGGGCGTGTCGAGAAGGAAAGCAGGAAGGAGAAGGAAAGAAAGCAGGAAGGAGAAGGAAAGAAAGCAGGAAGAGAAGGAAAGAAAGCAGAGAAGACGATGGAGAAGAAAAATGTTCAGTGGTCGGCAGAAGAAACTAAGTGTTTGGTGGCGATTTGGGCATCACCTGAATTCCAGGAGAAATTAGAGACCTCCACAAGAAAGAGCAAACTATACAACAAACTTTCGGAAGAGGTGGCCAAGGCTGGGTTCACCTGAACGCCAGACCAAATAATTAATAAACTTAAAAAACTGAGCAAATAGCTGCAGTAACAAAACTAACGCTCATAAATAATCCACACGACCTGCCATTTTGCCGTTGCTGTGTTTACTTCCGCCTGTGTCCTCCCACTTAGGTTCCACTTAAACTGGTGTGAAAGCAGGCTGGTTCGCCAGACAGCACCAAGGTTCTGAGACCCCAGAACCGAACCAGTACCAGAACCAGAACTGTGCCAGTGTGAAACCGCTAATTGAGGGTCCTGCGATGAGCTGGCAACTCGTCCAGGGTGTACCCTGCCCCCGACCAAAGACAGCTAGGACTGGCTCCAGTAAAAACCCCCGCGACCCCATAAAAGGGATAAAGCGGTTACAGTGGATGGATGGATGGATAAAGTTAATTTAATGCTGTTCTTTGAAAAATGGCAAAATGCACACATTTATATATAATTGCTTTGTGAATGCCGTTCAAATAGTGACATAATGTTGGCATTTTGTACTATGTCTGCTTCACTTTTTCATGTTCTAAGAGAAAAGTGAAAAAAAGCTAATTCTGTAGTTAGACTACAAATGAAATAGTAATAGCACGTTATAAAGTTAATTTAGTGCCGTTCTTTGAAAAATGTCAGAAAAGTGCACATTTTGTATACAATTGCTTTTGTGGATGTTGATTAAACAGTGACATAATTGACTTTTGTACTATGTCTGCTTCACTCTTTTTATGTCCTCCTCATAACATTTACTCTTACCAGTGACAGCTTATCAAAGACCTTACAATGTACTGCTTTTTATAAAGAGATACAATTGATATTGAGCAGAATTGAGTTTAGCCTATTGGTCAGGCCCACCACAACAGTCCTTGTTTCTCATGTGGTTCCTTGGGAAAATTAATTGCCCACCCTTGCTCTACATGGAGGAAGTTGAAAGCAGAGCCTTGATTACCTTTACAGAAACTGCTCCTAGCCACTGGTTCAGATATGTGAAAGACACCTGGGTCAAAACAGAGCAAGGGGAGTGGAAGCCTTCACAGAACATAACAATGATGTGGACTATAACATCAAGTTCACATGGGAAAATGTCAGAGGAGACAGTCTGCCCTTCTTGGACTGTGCAGTACACACTGAAGAAGACAGAATCCTCAACATTGAGGTGTACAGAAAAAAAAACCCACACTTGCTGTTTGGCTTACAAAGAAAGAGGGGAAGGAGAGGGAACAGAAGCACATCAGGGGAGCACTTAAAACCTTAAAACTTAAAACAACATCATCATTCCCTATGTCGTGGGAACACCTGAGAAACTCAGGAGGATCTTCAATAAACATCATAAACCAGTTCACTTCAAATCAACACGCCGAGACAAAAACGTGTTCATCCTAAGGACAGAAACACCCAGGCATAAGCAGAGTTATGTAGTTTATGCTGTTCAATGCAGCCAAGACTGCACATATTTGCACATCGGGGAGACAAAACAACATCTCTAACAAGAAACAAATGGCACAACACGCAAGGACTCCTCAGGTCAAGACTCTGATGTCCACTTACCTCTGAAGGAGAAAAAACATTCCTTTGCGGACAACAATGTAAACATGTTTGTCCAGAGAGAACAGATGGTTTGAAAGAGAAGTAAAATAATCTATCTATGTCACACTGAAATTACTGTCTTTGAACAGAGGGGGTGGCCTCTGACATTACACCCACCTACAATGCAGTACTGATTTCCCTCCCCAGACAGCTAAACAACCATTCATACTTTAGCACACTTAGCCGCAGCAAGCCACACAAAAGCTGGTTGCGACCCACAAGTGACCCTAGGGCTCTGAAACTCAAAGCTCACATGTGTCCTTAACGACTCTGTGAGGACACTCTCACACTGAGTTTAAAAGCCAGGAACTCCACCCCAGTTAGTTAGAACTGAGGAAGCCTGAAACTGAAATCCAGTCCAGTTGCCTCTGTCAGATACTTTTTCAGTGGGAAAAAGGTATGAAAAAAGGATGTATTCAGCATGGAGTATTTTTTCTTTGACAGGGCAGAAGTATTGCTTGTTGTGCTGTACATGATAAATGTTGGGTGGGTGTTCAGAATGAGAAATAGTAGACAGTAACAGCCAAGTTGATCATTAAAGCAATGCTGTTTCAGATATGTCAATCAAGTTCATTTAATTGACAGTTTATTTATCTGTTTCAATTCAAATACTAATATAATGTCATATAAAGCAAAATATTAGCAAGCATTTTTAAATGTGTTTTGTCAATACATTTTCTAGGCCTTCAAAATCCTTTTTGTGCTGTGGCTCGTATTTCATTGCATTCCAACCTTTTGAATCAAACAGCTTTAAATATTAATCAAATCACTTATTGATTGATCTCTGCATTCTTTATTTCACATGGATTTCCATCACCTCCATTTTCTGTCAATTAATGACCCATCAAAGCAAACAGCTGCTAGAGCTGGCAAGCTCTGGAAGAGGCTGCTGTGGCCAGAGCCAGAACCTTCTAGAGCAATAATCAGGTAGAGGTTTGGAGAGGACACTGTTGCTGTGTCTCAATTCAGGGTCTGCATCCTTCGGATGGCCGCATTTGAAGGCCACTTACATCACTACACGGCGCGAAGGCTGTCCCAATCCCAAGGCTCCTCCAAATGCAGCCTACAAATGCAGCCTTCTTTTCCCAGTTTTTGGAGGATGCACGACTACTATCCTTCATGGCCTAACATATCCCAAGATTGTTTGCGTGCCCAAAAAAGAAGAAAGAAAGAGAGGAAACATCTGGTGACGCAACCAGGAAGTGCTCCAAAAGCTAGCCCGTCCCATTTAACAACGGTTGGCGCAGTTAACAAGGTCTCTCTGAAGGACTCGCCTTCGAAGACCACAAATGCCGGGTCCTTCGAAGGATGCAGACCCTGAATTGAGACGCAGCATATATTTCTTCAACTTTTTAAATCAAAACGTGGATTGTCTTTACTTACACTTCACTGTCCACCGCCAAAAGTGCCAACAATGGGCACGTGAGCATCAGTTCACAGCATGGCTCAGGAATGGTTTGAGGAACACAACAACGAGTTTGAGGTGTTGACTCCAAAATCTCCAAATTCCCCTGTTCCTCTTGTATAACAGTGTAAATTTGCTGTCCCCTCAAAATTACTCAACACACAGCCATTAATGTCTAAACCCTTGGCAACAAAATTGATACATATATACATAGATACATATAACTATATAGATAGATATCATTAGTTACGGAGATAAAGAGATAGTTACATGTAACTATATAGATAGACATAGTTAGATATAGAAATATAGAGATAGATACATGTAACTATATGGATAGATTTAGAGATATAGAGATAAAGAGATATAGAGATATAGATTGATGGAGAGAAATAGAGGACAGAGAGAGAGAGAAAAATAGAGAGATATATAGATATTGATAGATACATACAGTGCCTTGTAAAGTATTCAACCCCTTGGCATTGTTTCTATTTTGCCTTACAACCTGGAATTTAAATGGATTTTGATTTTATTTTATGTAATGGGCCTACACAAAATACTCAAAATCAGTGATGTGAAATAAAAAAAAAACTTGTTTTCAATCATTCTAAAAAATAAAAACACCTAAAAAGTGGTGTGTTCATATGTGTTCAACCCCTCTTTATTGAAGCACCATCTATTACCTTCAGAGGCCACATAATTAGTTTAGAACCACTTGTGGGCAGTCTGAGAGTCACATAATGTCAGTATACTGTATATACCCCTGTTCTGGCAGGCCCCAGAGTCAACACCAGTGCAACACCACTAAGCAGGGGCTACCACCAAGCAAGTGACACCATGAAGACCAAGGAGCACTCCAAACAGGTTAGAGAAAAGGTTGTGGAGAATGACAGATCAGGGTAGGGTTACAAAAAAATATCCCAAACTCTGAACATCCCACGTAGCACCCTTAAATCATTATTAGAAAATGGGAAAAGTGCCACAAAAAAACTTGCCAAAAAAGGGCCGTCCAAGGGCGTAACATTGGTTTGAAAAGTGGGGGGGACACAGAAAGTGGGGGTCTGATTTGAATACCATTTTATACATTTGTACATGCTTCTAATCATTTTCCCAGCTACTCAAAAGCAACACATTATGATGAACATGGCTATCATGCTTAGTTTTAAATTCTGTCAGTAAAGATACATGAGTACCCAACAAACCTACTGAACATCACATGCTGTGGGATATAAGCTGAAAAATAGGACTATAGCACATTATTTGTGGAACTATCAACAGATAATGTTTCATTTGTAACTTCAATCACAACATATAAAAGATTTATCAAAATATGACATATATACAGTTTATATTAACTATTAATTATATTAACTCTACTGTCTGCCTGCACCTCTCTGCCTGTGACGCAGGTCTCTCCTCACCTTGCATCATATATGAAAACAGAGGGTAGCTTTGTTCAATGTTACTGATTAGAAAACATTTATATTTTTCACTTTGAAATTGATTAATAGTTCATTCATAGCATCACTGACAGTATGTGACAGTTAAGTATGAGTTTTGGATTAAACTGTGTTCACTTCTTATCACGTTAACTTCTTACCCTCATTATTGATAAACATCAATCACCTAATCCTTTATACAGAGCCTATAACCCACCTGCAACTAAGTGCTTCTTCCTGCCTCATCCTCCCTGTCTTTCTCAGGCTCCTCATCTGGTTTCTGATATGAAAGCAGCAACATGAAACTTTAATTTATCAATGCTGATATGGGAATAGGGTGGAAAATTAACCACTGGCCACAGCGGTGGGTAGATTCCCAAATTCTACCAATTTTTTCAAAGTGGCAATGACCCAAAAGTTAGGCAGGCTAATAGCTAGCTCACATCAAGGTAACGGTTAACTAGGCAGGACGTTATTCTGACTCAGCGACTATAGCCTTTCCATCAACCAACTCACGTCTCCTTTCTTCCTTTCAAAGAAAAGCATCAAATTTTGCTGTTGTTGACGACATTTCATTTTTTTCGGAAAGGGGGGGGGGGGGGGGATGTGTCCCCCCTGTCCCTAGTGGATGTTAGGCCTACGGGGCCGTCCACCAAAACTCACGGACCGGGTAAGGGGCCAAAGATGACCCTGAAGCAGCTGGGCAGCTCTACTGCAGAGATCAGAGTATCTGTCCATAGGACCACTTTAAGCTGTACACTCCACAGAGCTGGGCTTTATGGAAGAGTGTCCAGAAAAAAAGCCATTGCTGTGAAAAAATAAGGCAGCATGTTTGGAGTTTCCCAGAAAGCATATTAGAGACTCCCCAAACACATGGAAGAAGGCACTCTGGTCAGATGACACCTTTAACCTTTTGGCCATCAAGGACAGTGCAATGTCTGAAGCAAACTGAACACCTCTCATCACGCTGAGAACACAACTCCCACAGTAAAGCATGGTGGTGGTGGAAGCATCATGCTGTGGGAATGTTTTTCATCGGCAGGAACTGGGAAACTGGTGAGAATTAAAGGAAAGATGGATGGCGCTAAATACAGAGAAATTTTTGAGGGAAACCTGGTTGAGAGGTTTACCTTTCACCAGGACAATAAACCTAAGCACACTGCTAAAGCAACACTCCAGTGGTTTAAGGAGAAAAAGTCCTGGAATGGCCCAGTCAAAGTCCGGACCTCAATCCAATTGAGAATCTGTGGTATAATTTAAAGATTTCTGTAAGAGGAACCCATCCAACTTAAAGGAGCTGAAGCAGCAATGACTCTTGCGCCCGACACAAATCTAAAATGGGTTGGTCTGAAGTAGCTACATTAGTCATAGGTGTGGTTTGGGTGTAACGTGCAATAAACCAATCAGAGCGTCATCTCACATTCCCTTTAAAAGCAGGCGCACTTGTTCCATGGCGGATTGCTATTATAATGGCGCATTTGCCAGGCACACGCCAGGAGCGGTTCACAGCCGAGGAGACCGACGTCCTCGTCAGGGCTGTAAAAATCCGAGAAGTGGCCTTGTATGGGGATGGGAGAAATCCATCCAAATTAGCTTTGGTTAAATGGGCGTAGGAGGAAATTGCCACAATTGTTTCTACGGCTGGCATCCCCACGACATCGCACCGGGCCACGGGAGCAGTGCGCACGGGCCGAGGAGTGCACAACGGCCAGCTGATGAGGGAGCAGCGCAAACACCAAGGTGCAGAGGATCCAGACCCACTACACGCAGTGGCAGCATTGTCAGACCGGACCGCACTGTCCGCGATGTGGCAAGGTATTAATACCCGTCTTGACGGGATGGCGATGTTGCTGCGGCCTCTCAGGCGCATCGCCTCAAGTCTCCAAACGCACCACCTGCTCCTGTTGTGCCCCTTCCTCCTCCTCCCCAACTCCATCTCCGTCCACCCGCTCCACTAGGAGCACATCACGCATTGCCACTCCTGCACCCTCACAGCTACGGCGGGCGCGTCGCATATCAGAGGGAAAAAGAATTTGTTCTTCTGTTTAAATCTTTTCAACTTTTTTCGTATGGTTTGCAAAATCGAGAACTTCCTCCTTGTAGATGAGAGAAGCACAGTGTATGCAGGTTGAGCACACAACACATTATGGCCAAGCATGCGCCCTTAAAATAACATCTGAATAAGCGCCACTGACTTTAGACTAGGTTTTTCCTGGTCTGTGGCGCAATTGTTTTCTGAAACAGCAAAATAGCACCAGTGAACGTTTGCGCCAGAACACGCCTCCTCTTTTCGCTGAACCGCCCCGGAGCGCAAAGTCATTCCCTAATTTAAGGACGTGCGTCTGCGGAGGCAAAATTCCAATGTGCGCCGAATGCAAAATAGGAATTACAATAGCGCCAGTGTACAAAGTCAATTGCACTGAGTGCAAGATAGAGCCGTAGACTTCCTGCAGACTCAGGGTGCAACGGTGTCAGCTCGAACCATACGCCGTCAACTGAATGAGATGAAGTGCTATTCAGGAGACCTAGGAAAACCCCACTTCTGACAGAGATGGTTAAAAAAGCCAGACTGCAGTTTGCAAGAACATATTTGAGTAAGCCTCAATCCCTCTGGTAGAATGTTTTGTGGACAGATGAGACTAAGGTTGAGCTTTTTAGCAAAGCATGTCATTCTACAGTTTACAGACAACGGAATTAGGCCTACAAAGAAAAGAACACGGTGCCTACAGTAAAATATGGTGGAGATTCATAGATGTTTTGGAGTTGTTTTGCTGTCTCTGGCACTGGGTGCACTGATTGTGTCATGGGTGTTCCAGCAGGACAGTGACCCAAAACATACCTCACAAAGCACCCAGAAATTGCTGAAGACAAAGTGTTGGAGAATTTTGAAGTGGCCAGCAATGAGTCTGTATCTAAATCCCATAGAAAACCTATAGAAAGATCTCAAAATTGCTGTTGCGAGAAGGCACCCTTCAAATCTGAGAGACCTGGAGCAGTTTGCAAAAGAAGAGTGGCCCAAAATTCCAGTTGAGAGGGGTAGGAAACTTGTGATGGCTATAGGAAGCGATTGTCTTCAGTTATTTTCTCCAAAGGGTGGTACCAAATATTAAGTTGAGGGTGCCAATAATTTTGTCCGACCCAATTTTTGAGTTTTGTGTAAATTATGTTAAATTTGGCTTTTTTTCTTCTGCTTGTTTGTGTTGTCCCAATGCACTTAAAGGAAATAAACATGTGTATACCAAAACATTTGTAATTGCAACACTTTTCTGGGAGAAATGGTGCATTTTCTGGAAAAGTTCCAGGGGTGCCAATATGTAGGAGCCGATATTGTGTTAAGGATAGTTAAGATTTTTATTGTAGGTTATGGTGTTTACACTTGTGTCTGATGCCAATATTGCCTTTTCGGCCTAGTTTCCAATTGTTCTATAGCACCTTAACTAGGCACTGCACATGCACACTGCAACTGACTGGAGGGCAGTTCAGAGGTCAGAACGTGGATTAGCAGCAGTGCTAGGTGCAGAGAAAAAAGGTTTTTTGACCATTAAACTAAGTTATGTTACTGTTAGAATATTGTTGTCATCTGTGGACCTTGTGTAACCTATATCTTCATGTGTGAGGACTCTAAGAGAAGCTTGGATGTATATGGATGGAGATATTATACCTGGATGCACAACAACTTGAAATAAAACAACAAAACGATGATCTGCCTCTGCCATGACTTTTGGCTGAAGAATAAAAAATGGTAACATATACGAGTCAAGCCAATTGAACTTTGCCGCCTACTGCTAAAAACTGAGTGGCTTTGGAAGTACGTTTAATGTTTGCCACTACACAATACTTTCGTCCATGACTGTAGATAAAGATATCGATGTATAGATATATAGATATAGACATATAGATATCTATGTCTTTTCAGATATAGATATATATCTATAAATTAGGTTTATTGGCAAAATGTACAAACTAGCAGCTGTTTGCTCTTTGCAATTAAGAAAATCAAACAAAAAACAATTTAATAGCTCAACACAACCATCATTATAAGTGGTTTCTCCAAATTCAACACAAAATGCCACTTTTAATGACTACTGCAGTCTCAAAATTACTCAACCCTTCATGACAAGCATCTTTAGTACTTAACAGGGCACGCTTTTGCTGTTATGACCTGCTGCAAACATGATGCATAGCCAGACACCAGCTTCTGGCAGCGTTCCTGAGGAATCTTAGCCCATTCCTCATGGGCAAAGGCCTTCAGCTCACTAATATTCTTGGCTTTGCATGCTGCAACCGCCTTTTTCAAATCCAACCAGATATTTTCAATGGGGTTCAAGTCAGGTGACTGTGATGGCCACTCCAGTATGTTCCAGAACTTCTTTTGAAACCAAGCCTTGGTGGACTTTGAGGTGTGCTTGGGATCATTCTCCTGTTGGAAGGTCCAATGACGCCAAAGATTCAGCTTCCTCAAAGATGTACTTGGAAGTACATATGTATATATACAATGTGAGAGAAATTCTCAAATGTTCCTTCTTATTTTGATACATTGTTCTTACATGTGAAACTTAACACTATGGATATATCATTTATTTATGTAAAGTGAAATCCTATTGTTTGTGTGCTTCCAACATGAGTTCTGTCTTGTGATAGCTATGTAGTTGTATGAATGGATGTATTCATGTATTAAATATGGTATAATGTGCTGTGAAATTAACATAAAGGAACTTAGGTAATGAGTTCATTAAGGGGTCGGTGAAGCCTCTTCTGTGTATAAGTGTTTTGAGCTTGGGTTGACGTAAGACACACAACAATGGTTGAAGTACATAAAAAGTTTATGTGTATCACGAGATTGAGGTGGAGATGATTGGAATAGTGTTTTAAGAGAGATATTATATACTCTTGTAGCTGTTACAGTGGAATGTATTGTTTCTTATTATTACAAAAGCTGAGGAAAGACTGCCTTTCCTGAGTCAACATCTATGTGTTTCTGGTGTGTGGCTCTTGCTTGCAACTTCTACAAAAGAAATGTTGTGTTGAACTTGGTGTTTGACCAACTCTCATCTGCACTCGACAAGCGACTGATTTTCAGTCGCCACGACAACAGTATTTACAGTATATGCAGTGTATGTGTGTGTGTGTGTGTACCAGGGTGAATGTGAAAAGAAATGTCCAGATTAATACTTGTTTCTTATATGGCTTACCTGATCCAGGGTTTTCTGACCTGTCTTCTGCAGGGCAATAATAGCAGTATGAAGGGGGTAACCGCGCGCAGTGATAGCCCCCAGAAGCTCTCTCTCCTCTTGGCTCAGAGCTGATAGTAAGTCTGCTGATGAGTCCAAACCAGAAGAGTTGAGACTTCTAAAGAAGTCTGGGCTTTCAGACTTCTAGGGAACAAAAGACTGTAATGAGTGTCTGTTTACATAGTCAGAAAGGCAAGCTCTACTGGGTCTGATTGAATCTAATTTTAAGGTTATTTTGCAATGCTTTCAGCAGGTTTGATCCAGGATGCAGCTCTGCTGAGAAAGACTTTTTCAGAAGACTTACACTTGCTGATTCTGATTTACTATTTATAACCTGACTGAATTCAGGGAGTGCTTACACTATTTTTAATGTGCAGGTCCCTGTAAACATTTTGGAAATCTGATCTCAGAAAAAGAAGAGCACTGACATGACTAGGATTGATTTCCATTTCTAGCTACCACATGGTTTATATTCATACAAAGAATTAAAAGACATTTCAATATTGCCTTATTGCCTACTTCAATATATAGAAAAACTAATTATGCGATGTCAGGCATTCACAATATATGTGATACCAGAGTTAGCCCACCTGTTCCTGGCTTATGTGTGGTGATTTATAGTAGGGCTCAGGAATAGGTAATTCCCTGAGCTTTAGACTGTCCCCTGAGTCTATTCCTGCAGACCAGAGACGGCTATCTATACTCCAGATTATTAGTTATTATTAGTTTTTCCTCTTACTTATCAGGCAGCACCAAACCAAAGTTTTTTCCAGTTACTGGTGACGTACAGTAATACATATACTTTCTTGTTAAAATAAGGAACGCACAATTCTATTATTATTTTTAGCTTTACAGTATCACTAAAGTGAAGTTATGAGACATCAGTAGGAAGAGCAACACTTGCCTTTTATGAAGATGAACGTCAAGAGTGCGTGCACAACATTAAGAAAATCATTTTTTGAAATTTCTGAATCAATTTTGAATCACAGGAGAAAAACAAAAACAGGCTGTGCTCCATCTCTGGGTTTGTATTTTCATTGAAATACAGCTTGAAAACATACAAACTATGAGTGAGATGCTAGATTTGAGTGCTCATTTCTAGGTTAGGTTCAACCAGGGGTGGATAAAATCAGGGGCCTTTAAAGGAGTCATGCTTTAAACAGGGGCATAGGGTCTGGGGGACCTCCCCAAGTAAAATTAGACATTTATTTCCCTCATTGTGGTAGTTGTTTATTCATGTACAAATAACCACAAAACAGCATCTCACAGTAAATCAACATGGTGTGGAATTTTCCTTGAAAGACGGACATTAAACTCAATATTTAATCATCTATTGATTATCATTTCAGAATTCCATCGATTGAGTGCTCTGAAGTGAAGAGAGGCACTGAGTTAGATTTCAGCTGGGGCCTCTGCCCCCTGTGGCTCTGCCCCTGGATCCACCCATGGGTTATTTTCTTCAACATGACTAACTTTAATTTAAAATGATTGCTGTGAATTAAAACTTAGCTCACACTACTGCATGTTCCGCTATATTAAAACGTCCAACTCTTACCGCATGTGTTGTGATGTTGTTGATGCTGGGGAGCATGTCGACTGTATTGGCTCTAGTGTTGGCAGCTCTGGTGTCAGGGGTCCTGTGTGAGGATGGGTTTTTGGATAGACTGTCTGTGTTAGGATCATGTTGTTTGGAAGTGTCCAGCACTGAGACAGAGCACTGTCGTAGGTTCTTCCTGCGCTGGTGTGGTAGGCTGCTAAGGCAGGTTGGAGGGTTCAGAAGGTCTGGGACGAAGGCTCTCTGTGCTTTCCTCTGACCAGGCTGACATGTAGCAACAGGATACCCACCACCTGAGCTGGCTTTGACTGACAAACATGTCTTAGCACTGTCCCCTTCATCCTCACAATCGGAGACCATAAACTTGGTGCATAGGACTGCGGGGTTGAGGCTCTTGGAGCACTGCTGAGGATTTGGCTCCCAAAAGTCTGAGCAGTGGCGGCTGGCCAAATGGCTCTGCTGTGAGCTGCTGAACACCATCCAGTATGGTGGACAAGATGGTCCTAATGTAGATGATGACAGCTGAGGCTGATCCTGAATGGTGTAGCGACTCTGCAGCCCAGTTAGCACCCAGTTCTCCAGTCTGAACTCATACTGCCACATGGACGAACAAATTGTTAGTGTTCTACCCAGCAAACTACGTAGCTTTGTCTTTTATCTAGTTTTATGTTATTTTTTCAACACTCTTAGCTAAATTAGCATGACAACTTCTTTCCAGGAATTCCGTTGATCAAGTGATTGTCTGAAATGAAATATCTTAACACATGTTGCGTGATTTACTATAACACTTCACTTAGCTGTTCCCTTGACTTTTCATCTCAGCCCACCTCCAGCTTTAAATGTACAAATACTCAAGACTGGCACATGATGACATATCCAACAGCTAGCAGATTGCGATTTTTTTTTTTTTCAGCTTGCGTTTCTCGGTCTTGCTAGTCTAGTCTGGTTTAGTGTGTTAGCATTGATTGAATGATAGCTGGTATTAAAGAGGAGACATTAGCAGAGACTGGAGAGGGACCTCAGCACCAACAGCACTAAAGATATCTGGCGGCGATTCAAAATGTCATAAGCTACAAAAGCAGGAGCTTCTTGTGTGTGGACAGGTTGCCCTATGAGCTGGGCGCTTTTTATGCTAGCTTTGATCTCCTCATCAAAGACTCTGCTGTAAAGTCTACTCTGCCTCCTGACAGCTGGCCACTGTCACCATACCGAATGAGAAAAATCCTGCTCAGAGTGAATATAAATAAGGCTGCTGATCCACATCCTATACCTATTTATGTACTAAAAGCTAGCTGATGTCATTACTGACATTTTTAACATCTCACCCTCACAGGAGGCTGTACCCTCAAGACAGCCATCATCATCCCCATACTTAAAAAGTCTGCTGTGTCTAATCTTAGTAACTACTGCCCTGTGGCTCTCACCCCCATCTTGGGAGCCAAATTCTGTTCAACTTTCACAAAGGGGCAATAGACAGCACCCCAATTGGAAACATCACAAACTGGCATGGTCCGTGCATGGCACAGGACAGGAAGGCTCTACTGCTGGTGATTTAACCCGCCTAGAGCATCACTGGTGCAATGTATAGACGCAGTGGTGTCAAACTGATCCAGTAAAGGGCCGTGTGGCTGCAGGTTTTCATTCCAACCAAGCAAGAACACACCTGATCCAAATCAGGTGTGTTCTTGCTTGGTTGGAATGAAAAACACCTGATTTGGATCAGGTGTGTTCTTGCTTGGTTGGAATGAAAACCTGCAGCCACACGGCCCTTTACTGGATCAGTTTGACACCACTGATATAGAGCATCAGTGACCTCTCAGAAGTGAGATGTTGGCACAGAGACAAAAGATACTAAAAGAAAACACCCTGATTTTATGGTATCATAAAAACTTGGTCAATTGTCTTGTCAGTGGTGCTGCTTGGTTTGATGGTGCACTCATTATAGTCAAGCAATGTTATTTGTATGTTAGGGTCTCTGCCTGTAAAGTGTGTTTGTACTCACTTCTGTCTCCCGCAGTATGGTGAGATAATCAGGGACAATGACTTTGATGTCTTCTTTGACTTCTTGTGAGAGACTCATCTTCATCTTCAAAGGGACACCATCCATACTGCTGAGTTTACTTAGACATACACACACAAACACACACACAACACACAAAGGGAGACAGAGAGAGAGAGAGAGAGAGAGAGAGAGAGAGAGAGAGAGAGAGAGAGAGAGAATCAGAAAGTATTATCTATTGTCAAAACCATTCACCAACAATGTAATTACTGAATCACATCCATAAGTGCCTGCGAACTGCACACACTTAAGAATCCAAAATTCCGAAATGACCATGTTACTGTACACTTCTCATAATTGTCATGCTGTACACTTCTCATAATCGCTCATCATTTGCCATAGACCAAGACCTGATTAAAAAAAAGATCATTCAGCTATAGCAGAGGTTTCCAAACAGTTAGCCATGCCTCCACATGGGGGCGTGGACATAGACACAGGAGCCCCAGTTTTCATCAGAAATTGCACACTTACTTCTGAGGAATATCTGAACACAGAGACATGACACACATACACTATATTGCCAAAAGTATTGCTCACCTGCCTTGACTCGCATAAGAACTTAAGTGACATATCATTCTTAATCCATAGGGTTTAATCTAACATCATCTAACGTCCACCCTTTGCAGCTATAACAGCTTCAACTCTTCTGGTCAGGCTTTCTACAAGGTTTAGGAGTGTGGTTATGGGAATTTTTAACCATTCTCCCAGAAGCAAATTTGTGAGGTCACACACTGATGTTGGATGGGAAGGCCTGGCTCTCAGTCTCCGCTCTAATTCACCCCAACATCTCTTGGTATGCTGAAGCATTCAGAGTTCCTTTCACTGGAACTAAGGGGCCAAGCCCAGCTCCTGAAAAACAACCCCACACTATAATTATATTATTATAAATTATAATCATATTATTATATAATCCTTTTAGATAACATGAGATTAGCCCCTCTATAACTAGCCTGAGGATCATCAGATCTTACTATGAAAGTATGAAAGACGTCTTTACATTCATGGGTAGTATGCAAAGAGGAACTGTGAATAACTATACTTAGAATACTCCTGATTCACAGTATAGTTTCATTGTGCACAGGATAATCTGACTGCCAGCTTTGTCGTTAATTCAACATTGAATTGAATCCAGAAAAGTTACTATATGGTTTGTTTGTTTTAAACAGGAGTCAACGTTTCAGTGTTGCAAAAATGCAATTGAATTATTGCATAAGGGTAAAGTTTTTAATGCTGAAATACTAACATTTAATCAAGGTTGTCTTAACTTTCCTGACAAAACATGTTAAGAAGTGTGCACTCAGTAGAGATTTCGGCCAGGGCCATCTGGTGAAAAACTGAAGGAGTTGTTTACCACTTGTGGCCCCTTTCAGCTGTTTAAGAGTAGTGAGTGGTCAGGGGTCAATGACTGTATCAAATAGCACAGTCAATAAAAATACCCTATCAGGGTTACAGGGGCCCGGGGTATTCAACCTTAAGATTGACATAAATAAATACGCAATTACATTCAACATGTGCCTGTAATGTTTATTAATTTTTAAATCTCATACTGCTATAATAAGGCAGCCGTCAGTTCTACATGCCGCATAAAGTGCCCTTATTTTTAACTGAGCACCTGCCTCCCAAAATGTCTGTGCACGCCACTGCGTCCGGGTGTGTTCTGGTCATCGGCCACCACGACAAGGTTGCTGCTGTCCTGGCTCGGCTCTGGGTGGAGTGAGAAGCGCCATACTGTCTGGGCCACTGCATGTGGCAGCAGCTTCAGGCCCAGTGTGAAGGCATCATGCCAATATCATTGCCCAAGCCACAAAATCAAGTCTGAGTCAAGCCAAGTTTGGCTCACCTGTCTCTTTTGATTTCAATTATTTTCCTTTACTAAATTAAACATTAAGGATTGGGTTTGTTGTTGATTTAATTCAGGTTATATTCAGTTTAGTACTTGGTTGCTAATAGTTTGGATTATTGTTAGTTGTATTAAGATGACGTCGGGTTAAAATATTTATTTATTTTTTATTTTTTGGATTATTTATTCGCCTAAGTTGGTTTATATGGTGTTTCTCTGTTAATGTTCTTTAACTACTTAGTTGTAGATTGAATTTGTTGTTTCTTTTCTTGTGATATATAAATTGTTTCTCTTTGGTTATGATATTTCCTTTCGTGTTTCTTTGGTATTAATTTGATTAATTCTGTATTTGGTTCTCTTTCTTTCTTTTAAACTGTAGATGCTCCAGATGTCCCCACACTGTGCCTTGTGTTAATTTTGTGTTCCTTCTTCTTTTACAACAGGTGCTGAGGCCCAAGCAAGCGGCAACCCTCCCCTGGTGGTGGTGTTTGACACAGTTTTGTGGGTTGTAGTGCACTGGTGGTTTATAGTTGGATTTTGTCCCTTTTTGAGTTTCCTTCCACCGTCGTAAGCCCCAGCCCTGGTTGGGTTTCCTTTTTGTTTGTTTTGCCAGTGTGTTGGCTCCATCTGAGCATCTCCCCCTCTGGCCAGCCAACTCTGCAACCCTTAGTTATTTTAAAGTGATTTTAAGCAATTTGTTAATAAAGTATATTCCTTTTGAAACCACGTCTTCTGGCCCTCCTGTGAGTTTCAAACCTGTGTTGGCCTTGTATGGCTAATTCCTGGGTTAAAATCCCAGGTGGCATTGTTGACAACACATACTACGCATACACACACAAACACACACTCACACCCTCTCCCGCCACACTAGTTTCCCTGTTTTGAGCCAGTGGATGCATGAACCCCAAAATATAACAGAGATTTTTCAGATTCCAGATGTACTTTTTGGAGAGCACTTAACATTGAAAGTGCAGCTCGACAAAAGGTGCCATATGTGGGATATACTGAACTGGATGTTCAATTCGCTAAAGATAAATGTGGCACAGACCAATGCTTTCCCATCCTAGCTTTAGTAAGCCCAGACCAGTCATACCATGGCAAGCATTCTCTTCTTGCTGGTACAAAAGTCCAACGCCCAACGATTCAAGATTGCATAATGGATTGCCATCGTAACCGAATCTGATGTCTGTCCACCCACCTACTGCCGTCGTACTCCTGCAACGGCTAACAGCGGATTGACCTCCTGAATAACTGACGATCAGTTGCTGCCAGTTAACCACCTTCTAGAGACTCCCGTCTTCATCCAGCTTGCCATCAAGGGATATTCACCTGGATAGCCTGTTGCCGCTGCTTTTCCGGGAACCCTCAATCAACTCATCAAACTGTTAGCCAGCTGCCCCTCTCAAGAGGCTGGTAGCGGACGCCAAACTGCCAACTGCTAGCTTAGCAGCTAACAAGACAGCTACAGTGTTCCCTGCCACAACCGGACTCCTGGCACCAGGTTCTCTCGTTCCACCAAGAGCGACTGGTCTCCTGGTCCTGCCTCCTCCTGTCGTACTGCCGATGAGGATTGTTGTTACCCCATGTCCACTAGGGCTGAACGATATATCGTTATCGTATCTAAATCTAGATATGAACATTCAAGATATTCATATCGAAAAAGCAACGATATAAACGATATAGCTTACCCCGCTCGCCCTGCACGTACAGCTCTGGCAGTCACAACAAACATCCTTTATACGATTGCCCTTGAATGCACCGCTAAGGCCAGCCAACCACAAAGCTTATTTCATGCTTGCTGTGGATCGACAGCTGAAGCCAACCAATGACAAACATACGTGGGCGGGAGTGAGGGAGACGTAGACTGAGACACACACACACACAACTTGGTGACTTTCGAGCTAGTTTAGCGACTTTTCAGACCCTCAAAGCATCTTTATTTCTAAAAAGCGACTAGCAACAAATTTAGCGACTTATTCAGATCATCAGGGGAAATATTGTAATATTGTAATTCTCCCGCTGCTCAGAGTCATCATTCTGCGGCTCCCCTGCAGCAGCACCGGCTCTCTGTCCTCTCACACGGCTGCAGGCGGCAGGCGTGTGTGTGGGGGGCTGGCTGGGGCAGCAGGAGCGGACGCTGCGGCCGCTCGCTCTGTGGATTTGAGCCCGGATAGCTGCCGTCTACTCTGTTTTGATCCGTTAATTCTCTGACTTCTTAGTCTTTCTAAATTCCACTGGTACTTTACCAGCAATAACCTGAGGCTGCTGAGTCTCGATCTTAACTCTCAGTCTTTCTCCCTCCAGATTAGGATGTCATTGTTCATCTTGTAAAAATGCACATAGTTCGTTTGATCTTCTCCCTCCCTTTACTGTTGTTGCTTCAAATATATTTGTCTCTGTAGTGAGTTTGTAATTATTTGGTAAAGATTTCTCTATCAACCATTTGTATATGGCTTAAAATAATCTCTTTATTTTTCTGAAAAATGCTTGGTTTTCACTGAACCCATAGTCATATCGTATCGTATCGATATCGAGATATCTGGCATGAATATCAAGATATGAAATTTTGTCCATATCGTTCAGCCCTAGTGTCCACGGCTAACGGCGACAAGACGGACAAGACGGACACCCTTCGCGATTGGCATGATGTTGCATTACTAAGCCACCCAACTGAGGAAATTCAACAATTGCACCACTCCAACGTGCATCTCAATTATCAAACATCTTGGACTACTTCCCCGACCCCGATACATTCACAGGAGCTCCCGTTGAAAGTTTGTTTACTCCAAGTTCGGCCATTCAATCCCATCCCTCTGGTCAGCTGCGTGCACTGTCGCATCCCAATCACGTCATCAGTATGCTGTTGCTCCTCTTGGAGTCACAGAATGGGGCAGAAAACGCTGAGTGGATCTTAGGATGCTTCAGCCAATCCAGAAACTTACTATTCGTCCTAATGTCAAAATTGAACTGTTTAATGCACGATCTCTAACAAACAAATCTTGTCTCATACACGACCACATCCTGGACAGACATCTGGTTTTAATGTGCCTCACAGAAACCTGGCACAAACCAGATGTGTTTTCTGTTTTAAATGAGACCTGTCCTCCTGGCTACCACTACCTCCAGAAAGCCCGCAGCACAGGCCGTGGCCGTGGACTGTCTGTCATCTACCGTGATGAGCTGGATCTGTCCCCGCTGCCTCTATCTGAACTGTCCTCTTTTGAATGCCTTGCATTTAATTGTAAGCCTCCGTTCCTCATGACTGTATTTCTCATCCACCGTCCACCCAAACCGAACCCAGCTTTCATTCCGGAGATGTACAACCTCCTCTCATCATTCTATACTACATCTGCCAATACAATTATACTGGGAGACATGAACATCCACTTGAATACCCCATCCTGCTGTTTTGCTGCTGAATTTCTTCAATTTTTGGACTGTTTCAATCTCACTCAAGATGTTGATGTACCCACTCACACCAGGGGGCACACTCTCGATCTGGTCATCAAGGACTCTACCACTATCAGCAATCTACAGGTGTATGACCTGGGCGTGTCTGACCACAAGGTCATCTCCATGGAGTTACCATTTCCATCCCCCAATATTAAGAAAAATCACCAACTCTGCTTTAGGAACCTGAAAAACATCAACCAAGAAAATCTGACTGTGGACCTCCAGTGCCTTCTTTCTGCTCAGCTCTCATCAGCCAGTGATTCTGTGGATTTCTATAATAAAACCCTGGGTAACATCCTGGATCTCCATGCACCTGTTAGGACCAGAACAGTCAGCTTCTCCAGTTCAACACCCTGGTTCACTAAAGAACTGCGGAAAATGAAGACAGCTGGGCGTGCTTTGGAGCGGCGTTTCAAAGCCTCGGAACTCACTGTGCATAAACAAGCCTATCGGGAACATCAAAGGGCCTACTCAAAATCCCTCAAAGAAGCACAATCAAAATTTTACTCCAACATAATTAAAGAGAATACTGGAAACTCTAAGCAGCTATTCTCCACCATTAATCATCTCCTCAAGCCACAAACAGTCCCACACATAGAAACTACAGAAGAATGCTGCAACAATTTCATGGCCTTTTTCAGCTCCAAAATTGACTCCATCCATGCCATCCTATCTGGCTGTCTCTCCACTCTACCTATCCTGACTGTCGACCCACAGTCTGTGATCTCCAAGCCTCTCCACTGCTTCCCTGAAGTCTCACAGCAAGAGGTTGAGGACATCATCAGGAGGATGAAACCCTCTACTTGTGCCCTCGACCCCTTTCCTACAGTCCTGGTGAAAACAAACATCTCTATCATTAGTCCTTTGATCACCACAGTGATAAACTACTCCATCCAAGCTGGCCATGTTCCACCTGCCCTAAAAACTGCCATAATCAGACCAATCCTTAAAAAACCCTCCTTGGACCCTGAAATCCTTGCCAACTACAGGCGCATTTCCAACCTTCCATTTCTCTCCAAGGTACTAGAAAAAGCTGTTTCTGCCCGCCTACAGGATCACCTGAAACAAAACAACCTTTTCGAAAGGTTTCAGTCTGGTTTCCGCTCCGCCCATAGCACTGAAACAGCTCTGATGAGGGTCACAAACAACTTGCTATTGACGGCTGATGCTGGCTCGCCCTCTCTCCTCATCCTCCTTGACTTGTCTGCAGCATTCGACACTATCGACCACTGTATACTTCTCAACCGGCTACATCACACCATCGGACTCACTGACACCGCTCTCGACAGGTTCCACTCGTATCTCACCGACAGGACAGAGTACGTCTCCATTGGAGGTGCAAGATCAGGGACACACACTGTCACCTGTGGGTCAAGGGTCAGTCCTTGGCCCCACCCTCTTCACACTCTACATGCTCCCCCTTGGCCAGATCATCAGTCGCTTTGGAGTCTCATTTCAGTGTTATGCAGATGACACACAACTGTACATTAAAATGGACTCAAGCCCCTCTGCAACTTTGCTTCCACCATCACCACTTTCTACTATCACCACCTGTCTGGAGGAGATAAAGGCGTGGATGAAGCACAACTTTCTGCAGTTAAACAGCTCCAAAGCAGAAGTCATACTTGTTGGCACCCCTCACCAGATCCAGTCATCCTCCATAACCAGCATCACGTTTTCCGGGCAGGTCATTCCCCTCTCCACATCCGTCACTAACCTTGGTGTCATATTTGACCCTCACCTCACCTTTGAGGCTCACATCAAACATCTCTGCAAAAACTCCTTCCATCACCTCAGAAATATTGCCAAACTCCGACCCTGACTCTCCTTTCCCGACACCGAAAAGCTCATCCATGCCTTTGTCTCCTCCAGGCTGGATTACTGCAATGCACTACTGATTGGAACCCCCAGCAAGAGCATCTAAAGGCTACAGTATGTGCAAAACAGTGCTGCTAGGATCCTGATGTGAGTGCAAAAGTATGAACACATCACACCCATCCTCCATTCACTTCATTGGCTTCCCATCTCCGCCAGGATTGATTACAAGGTCTCCCTCCTCACTCACCAGTGCGTCCATGGCAACGCCCCCTCCTATCTTAAAGAACTGCTCACCCCACAAACCTCATCTCGACCCCTGCGCTCGACCAACTCTCACCGTCTCCACCCCCCCAGGACTAAGTTCCGCACCTTAGGGGACCGAGCATTCTGTTCTGCCAACCCTTGTCTATGGAACAGCCTCCCTGAATACATGAGGGCACCACAGACTGTTGAATGTTTTAAAAAAGGACTTAAACTTTCCTTTTTAGCAGAGCCTATGACCACTAAGTTGTTATTGACTTTCAGATGTTTTTTCTTTTTTTCTTTTACTAATGTTTTCTTTGACTGGTGCTTATCCTGTAGCACTTTGGGATTTATCTAAATGTAAAGTGCTTTACAAATTAAATATATCATTATTATTATTATTATTATTATTATTATTATTATTATTATTATTGTTATTAAAGCAAGGTTGAATGAAGTTCCTGGAAATCCTGCCAATCCAAACCAGCTGGCTGATGGTTTTTCTGAGAGTGTGGCAAACCGATTCCCAAACAAAAGTCGCCAAAGTTCTACATGTGAGACTCAGCAGTAAAGTACCCGTACACTTAATATATGGCAAGCTTTATACTTGTAAAGAGCATCTACCACATTAAATCAGGTGAAGATAAGTTTCAAGCTCTTGGGCAACTCGGAGGAAATACCCATGCCAGGTGGCTTGATTGTCTATGACCAGATAGTAGATATAAATCCTGAATCTCACGAAAAGTTTAAAGTTGTTGTCAAAAAAATTTATCAACATGACATCACTTTGTATCCAAAAACAGTCATTGCTGAATGTTCCGCCATTGACTGAGCAGTGTCTGTTTCGCCTATGACCAGAACATTCAGTTAGAGGCAGCACCGCTGCACAAACATTCCTTGTTGGTGTCCATAATGAAAAGATAAATCCAATATCTGATCTTGATTTCAATCAGCCCCATAGCACCACAATTATGGGAGCACATACAGACCAGAATCAATAAAGAGGTGCCTGGTGAATTTTCTAGAATATCTCCAAGATCTCTTGGCTATAGGCATCATAGAGGAATCCCATAGCCCCTATGCCTCCCCAATTGTCCTTGTCCGCAAGAAGAATGGAGAGCTGCGAATAGTGGTGGATATACGGCAGATCGAACAACTTGACTAAAAAAGATGCCTACCCATTAACTTGTATAGAGGAAACATTCACCCAGCTGGCATGCTCAAAACTGTTCACTGCTCTAGATCTCAAGAGTGGATACTATCAGCTGGAGCTTGAACCTGCTGATTTACCAGAAACGGCAATCACAACACCCTTTGGGACACAACAATTTCGGAGAATGCCTCAAGGCCTGACCAACTCTCCAGCATCCTTCCAGCAAACCATGGAGAAGGTGGTGAAAGGTATTAACCTTCAAGAGGTTGTTGCTTTCCTTGACAACCTTATAATATTCTCCAGCTCTTTGGAGAAACATGAGGAGAGAGTGATAAAAGTCCCCAAACGCATCTCTGGTTTCTGCCTCAAATTGTCCCCTTCCAAATGTAGATTCTTCCAGACCTCAGTGAAATAGCTAGGGCGTGATATCTGCTCAGGGAATCCAACCTGATCCAGATAAAGTTTCTGCTGTAAAAGAATGGCCCTGGCCTCAAACAGCCAAGGAACTCTGGTAATTTCTAGGCTTCACTGGATATTACAGTCAATTTGTGGGCACTATGGACCCCTGCCTGCGAAGCAGCATATGACCTCATCATAAATTAATTTACATTGGAACCTGTGCTAGCCTTTTCCAACTGGCAGCTTCCCTATTTGCTCCACACTGATGCCAGTATGACCGGTGTAGGTGCAGCACAATATCAGGTCCAAGATGGTCAAACCCGAGTGGAAGCTTATGCCAGTTGTAAATGTGTAATAAAATAGAATATGTTTTTTCAAAATAAAACAACTTTCAGAGTGTCGTCGTCAATATTATGGAAATAAAATAACTGGTCCATGACCCCCTGGATAAGACCACATTTCACCACAGGGCTGAAATACAGGAATAAACAATGATGCATGTGCACATTTACAGCTATGGAAAATTTAGAGTAACTGATTGACCTAACTTTGCATGTCTTAGGATTGTGGAAGGAAGTCGGACTACCCAGAGGGAACCCACGCAGACATGGGGAGAACGTGCAAACACCATGTAGAAAGGCCCTGGCCCAGCTAAGTCCTGAACCCCCGGTCCAACTACTGCCCAACTAAATATAAATGTTTGAAGTATATAATATCATTATTGGGATTTATATTAGTGACACATAAGCAGTCTTTCAAAGTTTTTATCAGACAGACGGTTCTGTTTGGCACTAAAAACATCTTTACCAACACTAAAAAGCCGCTCAAATGCTGCACTGGCTGGGACACCAGTGTTGAAATTCACAAACACTTTTGAAGTCGAAATTTTTGTTGTTTTCGGCATGCAGAGCTTACATGTGAACACGTAGGTTGTGTCTGGAGATGCATCTATATCCAACATGTACATGCTCAAATATGGCCATGGTTGGGTTGGCGTGTTCAGAGGCGCATCAGGGTAGCGCGAGGGTTGTCCATGATGTGCTTGTGCCATATCAGCACTGCCTTCCTTGGCACAAAGACCCACCCACTTTGTGAAGCATTTGAGCACTGTCAAGGCAAGCCAATCAAAGGCAGCATTGGCTTAGCATACCATGACATGTTGCCATCATGCCTTTTTTCAAAGAAAAACAAAATTTATATTATATAGGTCTTTTATATATATATATATATATATATATATATATATATATATATATAAAATATTTCATGTTATTGGCCAAAATTGTAGTTTGTAAATTGAGTAGTTAAACTACAAAAAATAACCAGGGGGTACTATCGAAGCATTTTTGCAAGACACAATCCTGAGAAGAGAAGAAAAATCTCTCCAAAACAAATGGGTTCCTTGCACCCCAGGGTAAAAAAAAAATTGCAATTTTGAGTTTGCAAAACAAAAATGAGCACTCTGGCTGTGAATAACCTTGATATTTGTTGCTTGTTATATGTTTAATAAGGAGGATATTTACAAATGTTTTTGTTTTTTGCATCTATTTTTAAATAATGCATTCACAGATATTTTTGTTTGTGGAAGTAGTTTGTGATACATTTTACATTTACATAGTAAATCTTGTGCAGGTAAAGGATCAGAGATTATACAAATACTGTTTGCTAAACAAGACAGCACCATACTCATTTCATGTTAGAAGCACACAAACACTTGTCTTTGAGGCATACTGTGTATAGATGGGATGAGGTAAATCTGCTCTGTTCTTAATGACAAAACACCAACAAGCCAGATGGTCCAGGACTAACAACAGCAGAGAGGACACATGGTCCTTAAGCTCTTAGTCTCAGGTGTGCAAAAAAACAAATGCTGTATTGCATGTTAATGCTACTATACAACATTTTAAAATGTGCCAAACATGTTATTGTTATTATGATTTGTTTAGCTTCCAGCTTCAAGCAATAGTATTTTAATAGTAATATTTTCAAAAATTTCAAATAATGGGTGGTATTTGGTAGGGGTGTGCCAAAATATTGATACTACGAAATATCGCGATATTTCGTCTTGAGGTACGTTATCGATACACTGGTGCCAAATATCGATATTTAAAAATGTACAAAAAAAAATAAATAATCACCACCACCCCTTTTCAGAGGACAGCTTTATCTTTATTCAAACATAGGTATACAACCAAATAAAATTTAAAAAATGGTTTAAGTAGCTCTGAAACCCACACATATGGATATTTAATGATAGTTGTAGTCAGTGTGTGTGTTAAGAAGAGTCACTGTGCAATATACTCTTTGTTTACTTGGCTGACATTCATGTGAAATTGATTGACAATGTTCTGTAATTCCTGTTAAATGGATTCAGTACAGTCAATAAATTCTGAATTTCTTCAGTGACACAGATATTGGGATGCATCATGGATGAAATTTCTTGCAATATAGCGATTATCGCAGAACCGCTGTATCATGATATTATCGTTATCGTGAGCAAAATGTCGTGATAGTATCATATTACGAGGTACGTGGTGATACCCAGCCCTAGTATTTGGTAGATAAAAGGCCATGCAATATATGGCATAGACTAATCTTTCAATAACCATTGTGTAACAAATAAGTTGTACAATTAATTGTACTATTTAAACTCTACATTTGTATGTTGTAATAAAAACAAACAACAACCTACCTATGCTGCCAGGTGTATCCTCTCTCGAATGTGTGTGAAGAAGAGACTAAGACTGTAATACAAATTAAAGGATAGCCACTTGGAGTACTAATCTACTGACCCACAGCAACCCACATCAGCTGATTTGCTGTCCTCACACACACACACACACGTCTGTAAGCTATCTTTGTGAGGACACTTATCCACATAATATGTTTTATTCATGGCTGATACCGATATTTGGAACTTTTCAGAAGAAATGATTAACCACTGTTCTCTGTTTGTATATCAGACACATTTGGAAGACTGGAGAGTACACGTTTGGCCAACTCTCCATTCTGCATGCATTATAGAGATCTGATTCATCAAATCAAATCAACCTTTATTTATATGGCGCTTTTCATACAAAAAAGTATCTCAAAGTGCCTTACAGAAATGTACAGACAGCAGAAAAAGAGAAACATCAAATAAAATCAAGAGAAGAAAATTAAAAGAACCAAACCCTCCCACCCCCACAGTCATGCACAGAAACATACACAAATACATACACACTCATACACACACTCACACATACGCACATACGCACACCCACACATACACTAGCTGTCACTACAGAGACATGGCTGGGCAGTGAGACCTGAGGCGCAGAGGAAGCTACCTTTGGGGGGCCAACCACACTGGGAGAGATCCCAGTCCAAGGTCGTAGGGAGCACCGCCACAGAGACCGCCCCAACCCGGGCAGACAGGAGGCCCCACACCAAGGTGCAGAGCCCTCTAGCCAACCGGGCCAGAACCGTCCACGGGACAGCACCCCCCACGGCCAGACCAGGGACAACTCCCAGCCTGGCAAGCCCCCATAAGGAAACACTGGAGATTAAAAACTGATAGACTAAAACAGTAAAGGGTTAAAATATGGAGGCTAAAAACACGAAGGACTAAAACATAAAAGCATAGAGGCTAAAAACACGAGGGGATAAAACATAAAAGCATAGAGGCTTAAAACACGAGGGACTAAAACATAAAAGCATAAGAGCATAAGACATGAGAGACTGAAAAAATTTAAAGCATAAAGGCTAAAACACGGGAGAGATTAAAACAGTAAAAAAGGATTAAAAAGTGCTCTGATTAGCACAGCCCAAATGGAATAAAAAATAATTAAGATTTCAATTAAAAGCTTGGTTAAAAAGATGGGTCTTAAGCCTCTTTTTAAAAACCTAAGCAGTCTCCGCGACCCTGAGGTTCTCTGGCAGGCTGTTCCACTGTCGGGGCCCATAACAACTGAAAGCCGCCTCCCCGTGCATTTTTGAACTAACCTGTGGTATGGTTAACAGGCCGGTGCCGGAGGACCTCAGGGTCCGTGGCGGTCGATAAGGTAAAAGCAAGTCAGATAAGTGAGAATGCCCAAGACCGTTAAGACACTTAAAAACTAGTAAAAGAACCTTAAAATCAATCCTGAAACGCACGGGGAGCCAATGCAGTGACTTTAAAACCGGTGTACTATCACACTGAGTCGAAAGTTTTTCTCCCTACATCAGCAAGGAGAATTTACTCTACACGTCTTTCTGAACCATTTATTGCAGCGAGACCACAGAGAAATGGGTTCCTGCTGATGTGGTTTACAGTTTTTTTTTTATTCTAACCTATATGTAAAACCTTGTGATCAAACTCAATGCATAAATATTTTCTTCGTGTTTGGTCTTAACGCTGCATAATATCTTGCGCCTCTGTTCCAAGAAACACTCAGAGACAGCTTCAGGAGACACCTCAGTAATGTTGCTACAGTATGACTGGCTGGCTAAATAGTGGACCAGTTAATGAATTTGTTGAATTTCACTGAAGCTGACATTAGCACATGTAATTATTTGCTAATGTTACATGCAGCATGTAAAAAAACAGACTCATACAGGCATGTAACATTACATCTGGAATGTATTATCTCATTATTGTTATCTCTATAGGTCTAACATTATCACTAGTGTAACAACAGTGCATTGTCCAGGCATTATCAGCAGTGTAACTGGGACACTGGACATGCTTCGCATAACAAAAACTGATCATAGGATTTGTGGTTTCTTGGGACCTTCAATGTAGAGCAGATGTATGCAATCTTTGGCACACAGGGCTTAACCAGTGGCTGACTTGCAATAAGTCAACAAAATAGTTTTCTGAGAAAAATTGAAGTTACCTCTCTCACAGCTATTGCCAGATGTGCAGCCTGTTTGGCAGTTTAATTATATAAAGGCTATATATCATATATTTGTTTGTTATGTTTTCTTTTCTTTTGTGAAGAACTGTGTAACTTTGTGAAGAAAAGTGCTATACAAATCAAGTTAACAATTATTATTATTATTATTATCATTATTATTATTATTAGTAGTAGTAGTAGTAGTAGTAGTAGTATATAATTACAATGTCCTGTTTAAGGTAGAAAAATGTTTTGTCAAAGGTCCCATATTATGGTAACTTCTGCTTCTTGACATGGTTCCTTGATGTCTAAATGGAATGTTAGTAACATGCTTTGGTCGAAAAAAGCTGAAGGATTGAGCACAGCAGGGTTCTTGAAACACCAGTTTCAAAGCCCTGCTCCAGTTGGCCAATTTCAGTGCCTTTCCCTTTAAATGCTAATGAGCTACTGCGAGCGCCGCCCACCTCTTCCTGCCTGCGGAAGACATGAGGACGGCATCATGTGACCATGGCAACAGCTGAGTTTCTGGGAGTAATGGCTGCCGGACCGCAGTCTATGCAACAGACTGCGGTCCGAGCCAGAACAACAAGAGTCTCCAGAAGAAAGTAAGCAGCCAAGAATGAACATTGATGTTTCTCAGTGGTTAGTAGTTAAGTTTGTTACCTCGACATTACTTCTATGTTACTGCAGAGAATAACAAAAGTTTTACTGGCTTACTGGCCGTCTGCCCCGCATTGTTACAGATAACAGCCCCCATCTCTTGCCTCGAGTGTTTACATCATAAAGCTTAGCCAAACCTGGGCTGGTGTTTACTGCTGTTCAGTTGCAGTAACACGGATGCAATTTAGCAATAGCTGTTACAAGAGAAAAGCGTAACCCTTTATTATTATTTACCTTTATGTAGCCAGGTAAGTTGATTGAGAACCTGTTCTTATTTGCAGTGACAACCTGTAATTAGCTACTGCCAGCAATTTTCAACAACTGTAGTTTTCAATAAGCCACAGTTGCCTCCCATCACCTCTCTACCATCAGAACTGTTTAACCAGTTACAATGTTTATAAACTTTAAATATATTACCAAAGAAACACGACGTGATTAGCGATCATAGTTTCCAATCCCAAGTAAAAATTCTGCAAAAAAACAGGTGTTCCTGTGGCAATTGTTAACAAATGCCTACAAAACCTGAGAATATCTGCTGTATGGAAATACCACAATTAAATGTCAACACTTGACAAACATGGTTGTCATTTTGCTGTCTCTCTTTTCTCTAATCTATTGTAACTGACTTACCTTTCATTATTTCTAGGTTACACGAAGACTACAGCAGCTTCCTGAGCCACCATCATGCATGGTGGACCGTCCTGGCCTAGAACCTGTTTGCCTGAATGTATCGTAACCGTAATCGTAATCGTACGTAACTGCTTCCCTTTATCTTACATACACATTACAAACACAGAACAGTTAGGAAAGATGTTTTATTGTAAGAAACATTTGTAAACATGTGTTGACATGAATGAAACAAGAAGAAGAAGAAAATAAATATCTGAAGTGCAACAGTTTGACTTTATATATTAAAGTCCGTGTAAAGCGGCAAAACAATTGTGTTATGAGTTTGTCACACCAAAGAAACATGTATCATTGACCACTGAGCCAAATTTGAAAGATTAAAAAAATTGTTAAGTATATAAAATTAGGTCTCAAAATCATGGAAAAACAAAGCACTTCTTTCTGCTGTGAAACGCTGGGGGCGTGTCAGTTAGAGGCGCTGGAACCACGCCCATGCGGCGGGGGCTACACGTCCTGTTAATGACGTTGGTGTCTCCCCAGTAGTCCCCTTGTCTATCTAAACCCGCGGACAGTTATAATGTGTAGTGATTGAGATCCTGACCCACTAAACATCCTGGAAAGTGACGGAGTGAAGTTTTTCGCGCTAAATCACATAATTATACATAATCACCATCAGTAAACAGGACGCTGTCTGACTGTCACTCGCGGGGACGGAGGCTGTTTTCTGGGGGACAGTTTCCTGTAGTCTCGGTCAGGAGGGCTGGCGGTCGCGGTGATTTATTTTCGTCAAACACTCGGTGAGTTAAAGTCTTGTGACAAGCGTGACAGACACTGTTTTGTGAGCAGAAATGTGAGGAAGAGTCGGGAGGACAGGGAGGGGACTGACAGGAGGACAGACGCTTCTCCACATACAGCTGTGGTATTTGTTTTCCTCATATGAGTTGCTAAAGACAGTTACAGTTACTACGTTACTTTTGTTTGGTCATGTAACAATGCTTTGTGGGACATTTCTCTGTATTTAGTTGAGTGAAGGACCTGTGCAGTTATCAGACTGTCAGACCGACACGCCCTCGCTCCGCGCCTCCGGATTATCCGTTCACACTGGGACGGCTCACCAATAATGCGGCCCTGAAACTACCGCCACATACCGCCGGTGGGACCCACGCCGTCAGCGGGACGGAGAGTGTCAGCGGCGGTCAGCAGCGTCCACATCTCCTCGTCGGCGGGAGGAGAGGATGCAAGCCGGGGACGGAGTTGACCAGCGTCAACGGACTCCCCCGTATCCTTATGTTGTCATCCAAAGGAAACTTAAATAAGATAACAGCGCCGTCACAGCGCGCACACTGTGGCATCCAGGAAAGATGCAATGGATGTGGAGGAGACATGACTGGTTAGCTAGCTGCAAACTATTGTAAGCAATGCTATCCGAGACTGGAGAGCGAGTGGGAGAACCGCTGAAGCCGACGCTGAATGTATTTATAGCACTTCCGCAGCAGGGCCGGGTTTATGCAAATCATATGGCCGCGTTACGTAACGCGGCCATGATTTGCATGATTTCTGACCCGCCCATTAAATCCTGAACACAGAAATGTTGAAAAACTGTTTGTGAGCCTAGCTCTAAAATTAAAGTCTACATGGCCGAACGGCTTTCACATGTTTTAAGTAAACACATTTATGACCTGTTTGATGTGTTTAGAAGAAAATGGCTGATTTTGGTTTACACAGACTTTATCTTCAATATCAATATGAAAATAATAACAAAGAAAGTATCTAGTTGCCATGGATGTGAACATTCAGTGCTGACTTTATACTGAATTGTGTTCAGCCAATATAGCCCACAGAAGCTTTGTAAGCTGATGCTGGGGCTCTCTGGGGCGGAGAGTGAGAGCTTTGCTGCCTGTCTGTAGCCCTTTTTAGATAGAAAATGTGGTACATTTGCTCCAAGGTAAGGGCGGCAATGTGCCGGCCTGTCTTTCTAAAACCGAGGCGTAATATTCCTCCTTTTCCAAAAGCGGCCTCCTAGGTAGGCGCAAACATGTGACGTGAAGCTCGAATTTGGGCTGTGAACGGTGACATAGAATTTGTCTTCAAAATAAGAGCTTTACATTGCACCCCATTGGAGTTTAGAACTGGGTTCTTAGCGGGGGGCTTTTAATTTGAAAGTAGCGACTGTCCTTAGCTTTCCGACACAACATCAAGCTAACACAACCAAACAGCTACAGAGACCCAGGAGACGCTAGCATCTCCTGGATCTCAGCGGCTGTCCAGTTGTTCATCTTAATGTCCGCGGGTGAAATGAAGGACTGACTGCTGTGATCAGCTGTTTCTTGGTTTTAAAACTCCCCGGCTGTGGGTCGCACAACAGTGCAGGTCATTGACACCTCCGCCCACCTCACGCAGAGGCCGGCACATTTCCGCCTCCTTTTTAGATAGCAGTCGAGGCGGAAATAAGTGCACCCTCCGAGGCAGAAAATCGGCGGACCACAACAGACCCCCAATTTGCCGCCCTCTGTCTAAAACCGCGGACCGAGCCGCCAAAAGGACGGGCAAATTGGCGTCTTGGTGCTCTGTCTAAAAACGGCTTGTGTGGTCCAAGAGTTCTTCAGGGAATATGAGTTTCAGCACCACGTTCACATATGGGGCAGGGTCCTGGAAAACCTTCTCGAAGATCAGGTCCAACCGTGCATCACTGCAGTCTGCAGTGCAATAAACAAAAATGTATGTTTACAGGAAAATTGCAGTAGAACCAAAAAGCCTTGTGCTGCAGTGCTGTAAAGTTTCTCTTATTTCTCCTATTTACTTCTTATTTATACATTCTCCTTATCATTTATTTTGAAAAACATGAAAATAATTCATATTTTAAGTGTTTGTTTTCAACCTTTTGTGTGATGCCTGTGTGTCCATGTTTATTTTAATTTGTGAGGTTAAAATAAACGATTGTAAAACTTACGGAATGTTGTCTCTGTCTTCACAGGTTAAGCTCTGCACTCTCCCTTCCTGGACTTTGGAAAGCCAAGTTTGAACTGTACAGTTCAGATGATGTGGTGGCTTGTCCTCTATCAGCCTTCTCATTGTAATGCAGTGCAGCCAGGTAGAGTCTTGAACAGTAAAAAGACAATAAAACATGCAAACAATTGCAAGAAATGGGCAAATGTTCTCAACAAGTGATCACAGTTTAATTTACCTGCACAGCATTCCCAGACATGAATAGGAGTGACACATAACAGCACTTTTACAGTATAAATTAAGCACTAAAGGCTGCTACGCGTTACGTTACTCTAATCTGACCACTTTTTCAGTAACGAGTAATCTAACGCGTTAATATTTACAAACCAGTGATCAGATTAAAGTTATTTATTCAAGTCCCTGCGCTACAATTATTTTTGTCATTTTCCTTCGTAAAAATATATATTTTTGCTTTCCTCTTGCGTCTCGGGAGTGATGTCACGTACGTCTCAAGTCACGTTTTAGCCACGAGGATAACTTACGTGTACACCACGCAGCAACACAAAAATGGAGGGAAGAGATAGATGCGTGTTTTCTACCTTTAAATATGATGATTATTTTGAGTTATTAAAAACAAAAAAGCACAAATGCTTGATGAAGGGCCCAGCTCGGCCCGGCCCGGCCCAGCTGAGGATAGCGGGGCCGGGCTCGGGCTGAGAATCTAAACTGTACGTAGCAGTCAACAGTACACTCGTTTTGCCCTGGCCTATGCCAACATATTCCGTGCCTACATTTTCAAATGCATTATTTCACAAAATCCTGAAAACTTAGACCCGGTGGAGGGAGTGTGTATGTACTGCTTGACCGACCGCGTCTCTGGGTTTGCATGTGAAGACCGTGTAGATCGCAAACTAGAGGCTCCCGTTTTGCTTTAGCTTGGAAGCTCGCAATTAGCGTTAACTTGTTCTATGTGACATAGCTTGGTTAGTTCGTGTACAGTTGCTAAATAAACACAGCTAAATACTTGTACATGCAGACATTTCCCTAGGACACGTATTACATAATGTTCAAGATCAGAAACTTAATACACAGAATGATTCTGCTGTAGCACTAACTTGTGTGGTCAGAGAAGCTAACGTTAGCGGTTAGCTGCTAACATTACCTTGTTCTCAATGGCAAAACACACAGTACATAACTCAAGAGTCCACCCTTATCTACAGACACACAGCTAATTATTTGTATACTTACATGTCCCTCATCTGCAGGTATTCCACGCAAAGTTGGAAGTTCCCCACCGTTTAGAAAAAGTCTCCGGACTACTCCTGCCTTGTACTGACCGAGGCTGGAGAAACAACAGTCAGTTTGGAAGTGGTTAGCACACACGAACAGTTTTTGCTAACTGTAGCTGGGACGTTGCCTTCAAAAATAAATACATCCATGCCGCTCTTCTCTGCGGCGGGGACACGATGGAGTGTTGTGTGCTCTTCTTTACAGCCAACAACAGAGCACTTCGGGTTGGGCTCCGACACGGTGCTTTCGTAACATAATGGCGGATCTCCAAGGAGGTAACGCTGTAGCTGGTGGGTGGAGACACCTTAGGTATGCGGTGAAGGGAGGGGATAGTGTGTGGTAATATGCAAATGATCGGTCGATAATGTTGGCAACTGAAGCCACATCGATTACATTAAATTATAGGTTGGTTGGATTTAAATTTTGATGTGGTGTCATCATTAAACTTAAGTTGAACCTTAAATTGATATGGCAGACTGAATAACTGATAACAGTTTAAAATCCCCCCTGTAATCTGATTGGCCACCCCCTGTGCTCCCCCCCCCCCCCCCCCCCCCCCCCCCCCCCCCCCCCATGGCCACTGACTCGGGGTTACCGACAATGCATTAGAGATGGGATTTATGGAGGGGAGCCGGATCTTGGTGAGCCGTTCCTTTCAAAGAGTCGTTAAAAAAACTGGCTCATTTGATTGATTTTTAAATTTATTACATTTTAAGAGGCCAGCCTGGTGGTCACTCATTTGATCTTGGAAATAATCACTGGGAGGTATGATGGGGTGAGATTTGGAACAAAACTGTCCTCCTCCTAATTAAGACCGCTGCAGCTGCTCTGCTCTCCGGCAGGGGCAGTCACACGTTTCTTTTGGGGGTTTTTTACACAAAGGCAGCATTCAGGTGCTGTCATGGTACATTTGCATATCTAATAAGCGCCGTCCAACTGGACTGCGCTCCTCCCCATGTAACTTCTCTGTCCCACTCAGGGGAGGAGTAAAGGAGGAGCACGCAGTGATATCAAAAAAAAAAAAAAAAAAAAAGAACGGTTCCCGGCTGCGACTCGGATCCCATCGTTCATGTTAACGAGCCGTTTGATAGAATCGGTTCGTTCGTGAACGTCACAACACTACAATGCATGTTAAAAAGGAAGCAAAGACGAAATCTTGTGTGACTAGACTGTAAACTCATGAAGGCTTTCTTTTTTTTAAAAAAAAAGACAAAGGAAGTGGCTCCACGGCTGTGCTAATGAACTCGTGTAACTTCACCAGTCACAGACTTTATTGCAATGCGGTGCTCCTAGGCACTGGTGTAGTCCAGGGTATAAGTCGGTATACGGCGTATACCCACTTATTTTTCAGTCAGCATTGCGTATATCCACTTCTAAATCTCCCCTGATGCGCATGCAGAAGTGTCACACCGGTGAACAACAAGGTGATTTCATCCCCCCACTTATTCCTATGGTATTTAACTGCTTGCCCGCCCTCGCGGTGTACCAGCGTACTGAAATGGAGCGCACCTCAGTACGGTGAGTATACATGAAAACCCATTGGTCAAGTTAGATTAATTGACACCCATCAAGCCAATCACGGTGGGCGATACTGCACATTTTGGTATCGATCCGATACCAAGTAATTACAGGGCCAGTATTGCCGATACCGATACTGATACAGATACTTTTTACTTGAAAATTCCTGACCATTGAATGATTTTGTACTTTTGGCTTAGCTGATCATGATAATGATGATAATAATAAAACACAGGATAAAGATTTTAGCCAAATAAGAAAATAATATTTAACATAATTAAATCTATAACCTATCTGCATGTAGCCTAAATAGGAATGCTAATGTTCCTTCAGCAGATACACAAAAGGTTTATTATATTCTGCCATATTCATACTTCAGAGTGAACCTGAGTGAGCGGAGTGAGAGAGGTGGGGAGGAGCACTGCGCATAAGGACTGTATGGTGGCCGGGAGGTGCAAACCAAAATTACAGAATGTGAAACACTTTTACGAAGCTTGAGAAAAAATTTACATTTTGGAAAATTTTTTTACATATCATAAAACAAAATTACATTTCAGAAAACAAATTTACATTTCAGGAAACAAATTAACATGATACAAAACACTTTTACAAACGCGAGACAAATTTACAAGTGGTGAAACACTTTTACAAGTCCCAAAACAAATTTACAAATAACATCAACTGGAAAGGGAATGTACCAACTCCGGGGTTGAACCGGAAGTGATAACCCGGCAGCGGCCAATTCGAGTTGTTGTTGTTGTTGATGGAGTTCATGGTGAGCTCAAGACGGACAGCCATCGAGTGAGGTTTTGCCCGTTTTGTGGACAACATATGAGCCGTTTAACGCGGTTTTGTTCTTCGTGTGGTCGGTCTTTAGAGTTTTTAAGGGGCATGGACCAGATCGACGGACCGGATATGCTGCAGCAGTGTATAAAATATTTTAATGAGGGACACTCGTATGTTGTAATCGTGGACATGATGTAATGTTTTGTATCATGTTAATTTGTTTTCTGAAATGTAAATTTGTTTTCTGAAATGTAAATTTGTCTCGGCGTTTGTAAAAGTGTTTTGTATCATGTTAATTTGTTTTCTGAAATGTAAATTTGTTTTTTTGAAATGTAAATTTGTTTTCTGAAATGTAAATTTGTCTCAGCATTTGTAAAAGTGTTTTGTATCATGTAAATTTGTTTTCTGAAATGTAAATTTGTTTTCTGAGATGTAAATTTGTTTCGGTAATGTAATTTTGTTTTATGATATGTAAAAATGTTTTCCAAAATGTAAATTTGTCTCAAGCTTCGTGAAAGTGTTTCACATTTTGTAATTTTGGTTTGCACCTCCCGGCCACCGTAGGACTGAGAGAGACGCTGCGCTCACACAAACTCTATGAAGAAATACAAGTGATTTGTTGAACTTATAGAAGAGAAACTACAACAAAAGTATCGATCTCATCGAGCTAGTATCGATCCGATACCAATATTCATCTTGGTATCGATACTATCGATATTTGGATCGATCCGCCCACCCCTAAATCACAGCCATTTGACCAAACCCACTAGTCCCGGCCGCCCGGGAGCTGCCGTCACTTGCTGCCGCAGACAGCGAGCAGAGCAGAGGTGTCACTGCGTGAAAAGTGGGATTTTTGTCCCCGTAAACGCCTGGAAATCTCCCTAATTTTCGGCAGTTAATGACAATTTACAGCCTGTGAACTTTGCGTTCGTCTGTGCCACAGTTTGACGAAACGAACTATGACGTACGTGGAGCTTGCGGAGGTGCTAATGGCTCCAGTTAGCATGTGAATAGCAGCGAAACTACGCCTGGCCAGAGGATGTATGGGCTGGCTTGAATATCCTCAATACTCAGTATTGGATGAAATCAATACTTTCAAACGAGAAAAGTCACTGGTGATCTGTCACTATTGGTCACCCTGGGTCATTATAAATGATAGTGTACATACACACACACACACACACACACACATATAACTTGTTAACTTGAGAGAATAAATAAATACATTTGGTGTGTTTTTTTTACACAACATTGGCCATTGCTAATGACATACACAGTAATTAATCTAGCATACTTTCATTAAATAAATCAATTCAAGCTCAAATTTAAGAGTGTATAATTAGGCAATATACTGAGCCTGATCTATTTATACCAGAGATTTTCTTAAAATGAAGTTAGAAAAATGTCACCTGAGGTAAAACTCACCCTGCTACCCTGATTTGCATTTGTTTAGCTCACAGCATTTTCATTTACATGTTAAAGCCTCCTCAAGAATCAGGGGGAGGGGGGTCATGGGGGGACCACTGCCACGCAAGGCCCACGTCAATTTCCAACAATTCACGGCAGTTTTTGGTGTTGCATGCAAATTGCCGCATGCGGTCGTAAACCTGAACCTCCACAACAATCTACCGTGCTGCTTAGTCATGAAAATCCCATTTTTCATGCAATATATTAAACGGCTATTTAACTACTTAATAATGTAAAATTTTGTCCGTAAATAACTAAACTATGTCTTGTTTTGTGGCATGTTAGCTGATATTAAGCAAGCCAGGTGGCAAACAAAGTTAATGCAAGCCAGTTTTCCTATAGACATCCACTGATTTTGACATTATTCAACATTATCATTATTCTTTATGTTAGGAATGCCAAAAAGGAAGAGGTTAACTGGCTTCTGACATGTAAGTGGAGTTATGTGACAGGAGGGAAAGAGAAAGCTAGCTTTCAATCCTTAAATGCACTACTTAAAGTTTATAGTAGTACATTCATATTGTTGCATTAATGCCATGTAGGTGTTCATTTACAAAACTTAAAGCTATTTGTTGGAGCTTAAAACCTTCTTTTCAATTAAGTAAATCTCCTACATCAAGTCATCCTTGTTACTGCTCTCAGAAACTAGAAAAGAATAAAAATGAAGACAAATAAACGCAATAAAACTATTAAAATATTAAATAAGAGGAATAAAATGATATAGAGTACAATAAAGGCTAGGATGAAAGATTAGTTAAAAAAGATTAGAACAACAAAATATATGTAAAGCAATGAATAAAAAGCAGATAAAAGAACAAAAGAAAGTTATGTTTTCTAATCAAATCAAGGCTGTAGAGGTTTGGTCTAAGTTACATTAAATATTTCAACATTTCGATGTTCAGGAATATTAACATTGAGTTCTTGGCGCGCAGGTGGTCGAGTGGTTAGAGCACATGCCATAAAAACGCAGCCGACCCCGGTTCGATTCCGGCCAGAGGTCCTTTGCTGCATGTCACCTCCCCCTCTCCCACCTCCCATGTTTCCTCTCTGTCTACTGCTAATAAAGGTGTCTATGCAACAAAAAACATTGAGTTCTTTATGTAGGATGTTTATGAGGAAGGGAAGTCCAGGAGTCAGGACAAAGGAGAGCTAAGGAATAAGAAATAGTTCACACAAAATGCATAGTTGTCTCTGGGCCAGCATTGGTTTAGTAATTTCATAGTCCTTCCTCCCTGAGATCAAGCAGCAGAAATGATGTGACAATAAGCAAATACTACTGATGGATTTTTGGGTAAACTAAATAGAGTAGTCTTACATGTCACTGTTTCTGAAACGGGGCGAAAAGGGCAAAAATTGAGATTATACCCACTTCTTCAGGGACCACTACACCACTGCTCCTACGTGTACCGAGTAAAGGTAAGAACAGAACTCTACAGGTTCTTTAAGACTGTCACAACCAGGGGCGATTCTAGGGTCAGAACTTTAGGGGTGCTGAGCACCCAATATACCCCACTGCCACCACCCACCCTTTTTCTCACAAAAACAAAAAATATGTCTATTGAAAAATAACTTTATCATTTTAACATTGGTTCAACTAACTCCAAAATCCAGATTCTTTTTCTTTTTGACTTTAGCACTTTAACACTTTTCCATCAGTGTGATTGGCAAAGGCCAAAAAAGCAGGAAAATATACGGCTCCACTAGCTGGAATGGTTCCTGATTGCTGAACGGACTGGTTTGGTGTAAAGTTAAGATTCATAAAGGTAAGTAAAACTGTAAATTGGTATGTGCTACAGCTAAAGTTAAAGAGATGGCCGGGGAGTTAAGCTAGCGATAACAGCTGTACATAACGTTAGGGCTCGACAGTGCCAGCGCTTAACTCGCATTTGCTACTAAAAATAGATGTATGTGTAGCCTGAGCACCCTCACCCCTCCTCACAGCGGGGCGCTGTGTCTCTCTGGTGCACTGATTGATGGGCGGTCACTCCTCTATATAGCAGGTGGTTTTACCTGGCGCGCCCTCTCCTTTTGCCGTTCTGCTCGTCCTCAGTGGTGGCGGAGTGGATGTCAGCGTGGTGGAGCTCAGGTGGTGTGGCTCTGCTGGCGTTGGAGCGTCCTTGGCATCTTTACCACAGATGCACGTTATCTCTGCAGATGCACGTTATCTCTGCAGACGCACGTTATCTCTGCAGCGCACAGGTAAGGCGCGGTAAAGCGCACCGCTGCCTCTTCTCCCCACTCACTTGTCGATTGTGTAAATGTGACACAGTTGTCTCCGCTGCAGTGTGGCAGACTGCTGGTGCCGTGGGGCTGGGTCGTCCTTCTGGAAGCCCATCTGGGTGTCGTTGTGTTCTCCACGTGGTAAGTCGGCGTTGTCCGCTCCTCGCTTTCCATTCTGTTGTTCCGCCTCCAGCTGATTGCTATTTTGTGTGTTGCCTTAGAATATTTATTCTGACTCTCCACGACGCTGTGCCGGTGAGGTCTAAAGACACGGAAGCCATCACCTCCTGGACCTACTGCTGTTTTGGTTATACTGCAACTGTGTTTTGTGTCTCCTCGGCTCTTCGGAGCTGCGTCGGAGGTCAATTGACCTCAGAGGCTTGTAGCGGAGCTGGCACTGGGGCTTAGATTGCTGCCCCTGGGAACTTCATTAATTAATATAATTAAGATTTGTATTGTGTTTTGGGAATGAGACTCCTCTCTATTTATTTAGTTAACATGGTTTAATAACCTTTTTCTTGATTTGGGTCTTTGTTTATTTCCCTGTTATTCAATTAATGTATTGTTATTCAATTAATGTATTGTGTGTGTGTGTGTGTTAAAGTGGCTGTGCTAGGACTGTGAGGCTTGGTTATATTCTTTTTGTTTGTGGACATGTGCTGTGGGCCCCTGACGGTGACCTAATCCCTGGTGGTGGACCCTTTTCTTCACGAATGTGTGTGTGTGCAGTGTCACGGGTGCTTTTTGGTAATTCTCCCTCCCTTGATTTGATTTCGGGCACCAAGGTAACCTCAGCCCTGTTCACCCCTTCATTTGGCCACAGCCTAGCAGCAAGTGAGTCAGCCAATGATGTCTGTCTTATTAATTAACTGTTGAATAAAACTGTTTAGATTTTTCTAAAAACGTCTCTCGCCTGTGGTAATTTCGGACTGTGCGACCTGTAATAAAGGTAATCAATTATTTCTTTTCCACAATTAACTATTTCCTGGGGCGAAACTCCCCAGGTGGCGTTGTCGGTGACACCTTATTACCCTCCACTTGCCACAATTTGGCGTTGTCGGCAGGATCACCACATTTTAAAGGGTCAGAGACGTTTTTTTTTGTTATAGGTATTTATCTTTTTGTTTTGTTTTTCCCATTGACGTCGGTATTTGTACAGTGGTATAGCCAAAACAGCAGTGTTCAGTCCAGTGTTCCATGTTTCATATTATCTTGTAGTGTTTTCCAGGCAACATGGATGAGGAGGTACAACAGCTTAAGGAGCTGGTGTTGCAGCTCAGGGCGGACAACGAGCGACTCCACCAGGAGCGTGCTGCTTCCCCAGGGGGCCCTGCTGGGGCAGCTTCAACCTCTGCTGGTCCGGCTGGTCATGCCCCCGCTGTCGGTGTCTCGGCTGCTCTCGCAGAGCGGTTGGTTGTGATCCCACGAGATCGTAAGTGTCCCATGTTTAATGGTAAATCGGGTATAGGCATTGTTGAGTGGGTAGAAGAGTTTCAGGCATGTGCGCGTGCTCGGCACCTTCCTGCTGCAGAGCAGGCATTGTTTATCTTTGACCACTTGGAGGGAGAGGCGAAGGAAGAGATCAAGTTTCGCTCTGCCGCAGAGCAGAGAGATCCAGCCCAGATTCTTGCCATCTTAAAGGAGCTGTATGGTTGTAGCCAGGCATATGTCACCTTACAGCAGGCTTTCTTTTCTCGCCACCAACAGGAAGGGGAGACACTGCAGGAATTCTCACTAGCTCTTATGGCTTTAATGGCCCAGGTTGAGCGGCAGGCGCCTGATGGAATGCCCAATGCTGACGTTCTTCTTAGGGATCAGTTCATAGAGCATGTCCTTGACAGCTCCCTTCGTCGTGAGCTTAAGCAGCTAGTTCGTCGCCAGCCCACCATCACCCGGTTGGGGCTGCGTAGTGAGGCTATTAGATGGGAGAGAGAGGGTCTTCCAGGGGGCTCTAGGGGTCGCAGCTCTTCATTACCAACATCTTATGGTCTCCAATATGGAGTGCAGGGCCGTTTCCATCAAGTCCCTCAAGTTGCTCCCCAAGAGCCAGGATTGGGAGCAGTAATGGACCTCTTGAAACGTCAGCAGGAGCAGCTGAACCAGCTAGCCCAGACAGTAGCTGCTTTGCAGGCCCCTCCTCCATCGGGTCCGGGGTCCCGTTCTGGCCCTGTTGTTTGCAGGAGGTGCCAACAGCCTGGCCATTTTGCCCGTGAGTGTGACGGTGAGCGAGTTCTTCCCCGCCGGCGTGCTAACTCTGTCACTGGTTTCAATCCACATGCTGTCATGTCTTCTCGTTCTTCCCAGCAGTCGGGAAACTGAAGCCCGCTGAGCTGCCGAGCCACAGCTCAGTTGGGGAGTCCCTAGGCTCACAGCCAGGTGCAGCAGCGGAGCTGATTGCTTCCTGTCCAAATATTAACGTGTCCATTGGGGGAATTGGTGTCAAATGTCTGGTGGATACTGGTTCCATGGTTTCCACCATTACTGAAAGCTTCTTTTTGGCCCAGTTTGAACCTTGGGGCCATGATCGCCTTCGTTCTTGTCAGTGGCTACAGCTGCGTGCAGCTAATGGCTTAGCCATCCCGTACATTGGTTATTTGGAGCTCGACGTGGAACTGTGTGGCAAGGTGGTGCCCTGCTGTGGCATCCTTGTTGTGAAAGACCCCCCTGGTGCTTCATCTTTTGTTCCTGGAATCCTGGGAATGAACGTAATTCGCAGATGTTATCAAGAGCTCTTTGGTGTGCTTGGGTCTTCGCTGTTTGAATCACCCTTTGTGTCAGGGGCGCCTGGCCCAGTCCTGGCCGCCCTCCAGAAGTGCCACCAGTCTTCAACCCAGGTCATCTCGAGCCTCACTGGTGCCGTCAGGGTCCGAGGCAAGCGGGTGGTGCGGATACCCGGTGGCATGATGAAGCTGGTCACTGGTACCTGTTCAGAGCAGTTTGCTAGTCAGAGTGTTTTATTCGAGCCTCCCGAGTCCGGGTTACCAGCAGGGTTGTTGGCTTCCCCATGCCTGTTAAAGGTTGTTCATGGTACTGTGTGTGTTCCAGTCGTCAACGTTGGAGAAGCGGAAGTCCTCCTTTACCCCCGGACTAGCCTTGGTGTCCTGAATGCTGCTCAGGTTGTTAGCTTGCCTGCAGGGGTGACTGAGTTGGGGTCAGCCGTAGCGACGGTGTCCTCCCAGGTAGCCACCCCTACAGTCCTCGATAGAATAGGATCATTAGATTCATCTGCCTTAACTGAGCAGGAACAGACCAGTGTGAGGTCTTTGCTGGAGAAGTATGGCTCTGTCTTTGCAGTTAATGATGGGGATTTAGGGTGCACCGATCTTATCTCGCACGATATACGTCTGCTCGATGATGTCCCTGTACGGCAGAGGTATCGCCGCATCCCTCCCTCAGAGTACGAGGTCGTAAAGACCCACATTAACCAGCTTCTTGAGTCACAAGTCATCCGTGAGAGCAGTAGTCCTTATGCGTCCCCTATTGTTTTGGTGAGGAAGAAGGACGGTGGCTTGCGGCTGTGTGTGGACTATCGGTTACTCAACAGCAAGACCCGAAAGGATGCTTTCCCACTGCCTCGCATTGAGGAAAGTTTGGACGCCCTTTCGGGGGCCCGCTGGTTTTCCACCATCGACCTGGCCAGCGGGTACAATCAGGTGCCGGTGGCTGAGCAGGACCGTTCCAAGACTGCCTTTTGTACCCCCTTTGGTCTTTTTGAATTTAACCGGATGCCTTTTGGCCTCTGCAACGCCCCGAGCACCTTCCAGCGGCTGATGCAGCGGATGTTCGGAGATCAGCAGGGTCAATCCCTGCTGCTGTACCTGGATGATATAATCATCTACTCATCTTCTGTTGAGCAACATCTGCAGCGGCTGGAGATGGTGCTCGATCGGCTTCAGAGAGAAGGCCTCAAAGCCAAACCTGAAAAGTGTGCATTTTTCCAGCAGCAGGTGTTGTACTTGGGGCATGTCATTTCGAGTCAGGGAGTTTCTACAGATCCCAAAAAAGTTGAGGCTGTGGCTAATTGGCAGCGCCCCCGTCACATCTCAGAGCTGCGCTCCTTTTTGGGTTTTGCTAGTTACTATCGGCGCTTTGTTGATGGTTTTGCAAAGCTGGCCAAGCCTTTGCATCAGTTGGTGGCTGATCTCGCTGGAACTAAGTCGAGAAAGGGGTCAGGTCAGGCACTGGGGGCGGCTTGGACGCCTCTGTGTGAGGGGAGCTTTAATGCTCTGAAGTCCAAGCTGGTCTCCGCCCCCGTGCTGGCCTACGCGGACTTTTCACGCCCCTTTATTCTTGAGACTGATGCCAGCCATAGTGGGCTTGGAGCTGTGCTTTCACAGGAGACAGATAGTGGTGTGAGACCAGTGGCTTATGCTAGTAGGGGTCTTCGGCCCACTGAGCGCAATATGTCCAACTACAGCTCTATGAAGCTGGAATTTCTTGCGCTCAAGTGGGCCGTTACAGAGAAGTTCCGGGAGTATTTGTTGGGACATAAATGTGTTGTGTACACAGATAATAACCCGTTGAGTCACCTTCAGTCTGCTAAACTTGGAGCTGTAGAACATAGGTGGGCTGCTGAGCTTGCTGTTTTTGATCTGGAAATTAAATATCGTTCTGGGCGCAGCAACAGGAATGCCGACGCACTGTCACGACAGTACGTACCTGCCCCTTGTTTGGCCCCCCCACTTTTGCCTGGCACTTTGGTCCCCAACAGCATTCAGTCAAATCTACATCTGGGTCCTGTTGTGTCTGCCACTCAGTCTTTGGTCTCCATTCTTCCATCCCACTCTGCATCTGACCTCCGCGGCATGCAGGAGGATGACCCCCTGCTGAAGGAGGTTTTGTTTTTTTGGCATCGTGGGTCGCTTCCCACCTCAGCTGAGAGGCGGCAGCTTTCCCATCCAGCAACTGCACTTTTGCGTCAATGGGACCGTCTGGTTGAAGAAGATGGGGTGCTCTTCCGCCGGGTCTTTCGTTCTGACGGCGGGGAAGAGTTCCTTCAACTGGTCTTGCCTGCTGTGCTCAAGCAGGAAACACTGCATCAGCTCCATCAGGAGCATGGTCACCAGGGCATAGAGAGGACTATTGAGTTAGTCCGGCAACGTGGCTATTGGCCAGGGATGGCATCAGATATTAAGAACTGGGTCCAACAGTGTGAGCGCTGTCAAATAGCCAAGGACTCAGGACGGGTCCCACATAGTTATATGGGCCACCTGCTTGCATCTCGGCCAAACGAGATCGTGGCCATTGATTTTACATTGCTTGAACCCTCTCGCAATGGGCTGGAAAACGTTTTGGTGTTAACGGATGTGTTTAGTAAGTTTACAGTGGCTGTCCCTACCCGGGACCAACGGGCTTCAACGGTGGCCCAGGTTGTGGTCTCCGAATGGTTCTACAAGTTTGGTGTTCCTAGTCGCCTGCACTCGGACCAGGGCAGGAGTTTTGAGAGTTCCTTGATCCATCAGCTCTGCGCTCTGTACAGTGTTGCCAAGTCCCGTACTACCCCCTACCATCCAGCGGGTAATGGCCAATGCGAAAGGTTTAATCGAACCCTCCATAACCTTTTGCGTACCTTGCCAGCTTCCCGGAAACGGGACTGGGCTTCTTGTCTGCCGCAGGTGCTCTTTTGCTACAACACCACACCACATCAGAGCACCGGTGAGTCACCGTTTTACCTAATGTTTGGGCAGGAGCCTCGTCTTCCTGTGGACTTCCTGCTTGGTCGTGTTCAGGATCCAGTGCCTGGTGAGGTACAGGACTGGGTTGCTGAACATCGAGCCAGACTTAAAGTTGCTTTTGAGGGTGCTCATGGGCGATTGTTGGCTGCAGCTGGCAGACGCAAAGAGAGACATGATCAACGTGTCCGGGATGCACCTCTACCGGTGGGACAGTTGGTGTACTTGAGGGACCATGGTGTGAGAGGCCGACATAAGATCCAAGACCTCTGGAACTCTATGGTCCACCAGGTTGTGAGGGCTCCTGCTGATGAGGGAGCAGTTTATACAGTGGCCCCCGTGGATGACCTGGATAGGACTCGGAAGGTGCACCGAGATATGCTGAAGGCTGTGGTCCACCCTGAGGCAGTAGCTTTTCCACCCCCGGCGCCGTCTTCACCAGTTTTGCTTCCTCTGGCAGCTTCTGTTGATGACTCCCCCAGCAGTGACCTTTGGTTTTTAGTACCTGAGACACCTGTGCTACCCACTGCTGTGCTGCCGCTTGCAGCAAGTCGTGATGCTTCTTCTGCTCCCATTGTGATGCCGCACCAGGCCGTGTCCAGATCAGCGACACCTTTGGACCATGGGAATTCATCACAGCCAGCTCCCACTTTGTCCCCGGCTGACCAGCCTAGTACCAGTCAGCAGTCCCTGCGTCGAACCAATCGTCCTACTGCTGGCAGTCATCCAAATGTCCACCATCTTCCTCGGCCAGCTGGCCCTCAGGGCCATGCGGCCAACCGACCCCCTGACCCTGCGTCTAATTCTCAAGTGGTTGTTTTCAGACCTTGGTGTTGACTGTGGTTTCTGTCCATCGTCGGGTCGACGATGCAAAAGGGGGGGGCAGATGTAGCCTGAGCACCCTCACCCCTCCTCACAGCGGGGCGCTGTGTCTCTCTGGTGCACTGATTGATGGGCGGTCACTCCTCTATATAGCAGGTGGTTTTACCTGGCGCGCCCTCTCCTTTTGCCGTTCTGCTCGTCCTCAGTGGTGGCGGAGTGGATGTCAGCGTGGTGGAGCTCAGGTGGTGTGGCTCTGCTGGCGTTGGAGCGTCCTTGGCATCTTTACCACAGATGCACGTTATCTCTGCAGATGCACGTTATCTCTGCAGACGCACGTTATCTCTGCAGCGCACAGGTAAGGCGCGGTAAAGCGCACCGCTGCCTCTTCTCCCCACTCACTTGTCGATTGTGTAAATGTGACACAGTTGTCTCCGCTGCAGTGTGGCAGACTGCTGGTGCCGTGGGGCTGGGTCGTCCTTCTGGAAGCCCATCTGGGTGTCGTTGTGTTCTCCACGTGGTAAGTCGGCGTTGTCCGCTCCTCGCTTTCCATTCTGTTGTTCCGCCTCCAGCTGATTGCTATTTTGTGTGTTGCCTTAGAATATTTATTCTGACTCTCCACGACGCTGTGCCGGTGAGGTCTAAAGACACGGAAGCCATCACCTCCTGGACCTACTGCTGTTTTGGTTATACTGCAACTGTGTTTTGTGTCTCCTCGGCTCTTCGGAGCTGCGTCGGAGGTCAATTGACCTCAGAGGCTTGTAGCGGAGCTGGCACTGGGGCTTAGATTGCTGCCCCTGGGAACTTCATTAATTAATATAATTAAGATTTGTATTGTGTTTTGGGAATGAGACTCCTCTCTATTTATTTAGTTAACATGGTTTAATAACCTTTTTCTTGATTTGGGTCTTTGTTTATTTCCCTGTTATTCAATTAATGTATTGTTATTCAATTAATGTATTGTGTGTGTGTGTGTGTGTGTTAAAGTGGCTGTGCTAGGACTGTGAGGCTTGGTTATATTCTTTTTGTTTGTGGACAGGTGCTGTGGGCCCCTGACGGTGACCTAATCCCTGGTGGTGGACCCTTTTCTTCACGAATGTGTGTGTGTGCAGTGTCACGGGTGCTTTTTGGTAATTCTCCCTCCCTTGATTTGATTTCGGGCACCAAGGTAACCTCAGCCCTGTTCACCCCTTCATTTGGCCACAGCCTAGCAGCAAGTGAGTCAGCCAATGATGTCTGTCTTATTAATTAACTGTTAAATAAAACTGTTTAGATTTTTCTAAAAACGTCTCTCGCCTGTGGTAATTTCGGACTGTGCGACCTGTAATAAAGGTAATCAATTATTTCTTTTCCACAATTAACTATTTCCTGGGGCGAAACTCCCCAGGTGGCGTTGTCGGTGACACCTTATTACCCTCCACTTGCCACATATGCCAATTGTAAAAATGTATTTAGGGGCATGTGTGCGAGTAATACTTGTAACACAATTCAGTTGAGGCAGCCTATATTTTCTCGCCGGTTCCTCGCGGTGCACTGTGCACGGTGCGCTCCCCGGGGTACTGGGTGGGGGGGGCAGCGGACCGCTCGCTGCGTCCTCTAACCCCGCAGGGAGGGAGAGTGCTCACCAGTGGGATCCCAGCCTGCGGGGTTGGCACACACCACCTGCCAGTCTCCCATCCCTTGTCTATTTGAGCACATAAATAAACTAATTTAATGTCAATAGTGACTGTTCAGCTATTACAAAACTTTAATTAAAACTCAATAGTTTTACAACATGTATCAGAACTTCAAACAGAAGCTGGTTAGTCAAATAAAGCACAGACTGGAAACGGGGAAACAGCTAGCCTGGCTTTGTCAAAAGTAACAAAATCTGCCTACTAGCACCTTTAAATCTCACTTTTTAACCTTTTTACTGGGCGTTATGTGCCTTTAATGGACGTGGTATCGATCTTCTCATCCAACTCTCCACCAGAAATAGGAATAGGAGTATTTCCCAAAATGTCAATGTCAAACAATTCCTTTAAAAAACAGGTCATGAAAACAGGTCATGAAAATACTCCTAAAACAGCTGGGCACTGTAGTTTCTGGCAAAAGTTACCCAAACAGAAATAAACAGTGTATTTGTAATGGGACAACTTACAGCTATGGATTTGGTGAGGTAGTGAGTATTTGCAGCAGAAGAACGGTGTATAACAGATTGACTCAAAATAAACTACAGTGTAAACAAAAGATTAAATGGGAATGTTGCCAATCTTCAACATTAACTCTATCTATCCGAGTTAGGGATATAGTGTGAAAAACGCCTGCTGTTGTTGCCGATGTTCTCCATATCTCTGGGGTGCTCTGTTGTTCTTCCGGCACCAGCTCCGTCATGACAGCGCTGGTGCCGGAAGAACAACAGATTTTGCAGCTGCGGCTGCTAAATCCGTTATTCACACTATATCCCTAACTCGGAAAGATAGAGATATGGTTGAAAATCTGCAAAATTTCCCTTTAAGAACAATGTCCACTCATATAGTGGGGAAGACAAGAATCCTCATCTTTTGCATATGACTTACGCTCAAAGCCATTCAAAGTCCATTAATTGCCTGAGGAGAGAGGAGACGTGAGGATTGACTGAGCTGTTCTTCTTCTTGTGGCGAGGTGGAAGCTAGGGGTGAGTGTTGCCGAACAACGCCACCTGGGGAATTTCGCCACAGGAAGTAGTTACTGTTTTACTAGGAGACTATAAGGTCACAGGTTCGTAAATCACCACTGGGCAGGAGACAGTGTTCAAAATATAGAAATACTTTTATTGTACAATGGGTTTTTTTTTAGTTTCAAAATTTAACAAGCCATCTCACATTAATCACTGGGCCACAAAAAGGGGATGGACAGAGCTGGGCTTGCCACGGCGGCCTGAAACCAAAGAGGAGGGAGAAACAAACCAAAATAATAATATCACCCGTGACACTGCACACCCACGCAACTGAGAAGTGAAGAACCCGCCACCAGGGATTGGGTCGCCGCTCTGAGCTCCAGCACCTGTCCACAAGGAGAGAGGGAAAATTAAAATGGCCTCACAGTCTGGCTGGTATCTCTCACACACACACAGACACACACACACACACACACACACCAACAATAAAGTATTATAAAAAAAAGGAACCCAAAATAACCAATTAAATCTTCAAATACAATTAAACAAAAACGATGAAAAATAATACAAAGAAACTCAAATTTACACTTAACAATAAACAAATTAATAAATCAAGCTTTTCCTCAAATCAATAAACCCATGCAGCAGCCCCCAGAGAGCCCAGCGTTAGGGCTCTGATGACAGCTCTGTGAGGGGGATGCTGGACCCAACCTCAATTCAGAAAACCCCCAAAAAAAGAAAACAACAAAAATAATTTCTTTTAAATGACACCAAAACAGCTGCCTAAAATCAGCAGCAGCCAAACAATGGAGCCACACAAAACAGCAGCGTCGTCCAGGGAGCCGTGGCGATGAATGAATGTTTAAATGGACCTCACCGGCGCAGTGTCACAGCAGGCCAGGTAGCAGAGTTATTACACGGCTTCTGCCTGATCCAAACTGTGGCACAGAATGTTAACAATTAGCCGGGGGTCGAGCAGCGGTTAGAAGGGAAAGAGGAGGACGGACAACGCCGACTTACCACGAGGACGCACAACCACACCCAGGAGGGCTTCCAGCGGAGCAACGCGGGCCCCACGGCAACAGCAGCCTGCCACACTACAGCAACAAAAAGGAGAACCGTGTCACCGATGCGCCCTGCGGCACACTAAGTGGGAAGGAGGACAGCGGTGCGCATACCTGTTGTGCAACGAGAGGAAACGTGCGCCAAGATGATCCGCCACGCCGAACCGGGCTCCACCACACTCCGACACGCCACAAAGGCTCAAACACCTGCACCAGCTCTGCCACGCCGGGCCACAGCCACCACGGAGGATGAGCAGAACCGGAAAGGAGAAAGGGATCGCAGGTGTGACCAGGCCAGTATAAATAAGCGCGCAGCGCCGCCCATCAATCAGTGCGTCAATCCACACCTTAGGTGGATGGAGCGAGGAGGAGGGGGGGGCATGTGGGAAAAGATGAGACCGTCCTGCCACATTCTCATGCACCTTCCCACTTCTTTGGCTGACCAGTTTTGCCATCTTGGTGCCACTGGTGGGGTTGAGTCCAATGAAACATCTGAAATCACAAAATCACATGAAATGAAACTTCATGAAAAAACTGTGCTCACAGCTGCTCCACAAGAAAGAGCAGAATATCAGGTTGTGCGAGACAAGCTAATCATTTGCCAATCCAATATAAAAAACTGCAAAACATAAAAAAAAAATTAAGAACAACTAGGTCGGTAGTAATTTTTCATTATCATTTCAGTTGTGCTGTCCAGGCAAGCTGAACCAGGAAGTGGCTCTACAATGCAATGACTAATACAGTGGAAATGTCAAAATGGTTAAAGGGATAGCTTGGAGTTCTTGTCACAAGATTGTATGAGTTACTGACCAGTAGTAATATAGTTGCATCAACATAACCTCAGGCAGCAGGTACTCTGGTTGGAGATTTCCCGACTGGCCCGGGCTTGGAAGGACAACAATGGCATCAAACAAAACACACCAACATAACATTTTTAGTATTCACAACAGAATACACCATATTTAGTGTATTTTGCTGCTTCCCGGTGCTCTTAGACCCCTTCTTACATTGGAACTATTTTGTAGTTATACTGCTATTCTGTAACAAACTAAATTGTTCCAAAATAAGGAGTGGTCTGAAGGCATCATAAAGCAGGTAAAAAAAAAAAATCACTAAATATTCAGTTAATATGTAGTCTGGTGTGGATTACAAAAAAAATGTTTTGCATGTGTGTTGTGGTTTAAAATGTTCTTCAGTAGTTGTCCCAGTTTGCTGATGCTGTTGTTGGGCTGGTTGGGAGATCTCCAATTAAAGGACTCTATGCCCAGGGTTATGTCCATGCAACTACATCACTACTTGTTGGTAACTCGTACATACATTTATACTTGTGCCATACACTCCATTATAATGCAGCATGTCCCTGGCTTGAAAATGGTCTTGATTGTTTATTTGTGCTGGCGAGTCAAAATAACATTTTATCCGTTACTCATGATGGCAAACTTTACAAAATAATGATCCACCAGAATTCTACTTCATCACAAAGTTACCTTTGAATGAATTCCAGTGTGCAAGATGCTTGCTCCTAGTACACCAGATTAAAGTTGTAATAGCTTGAAAAGAACGCTGCCATTCCAGCCACGAAGTTAGGATGTGGCGGTAGTGTTCAATGTCAGCTGCTGTTGCTAACACCTAAAAGACAAAGAAAAAATACATTCAAAATTGACATAGTCATTACCCATAACTCAACAGTTGAGGGTAACAAGATCATACCTGTAAGAGCCAAAGTCACCATAACATACTTTATTATTGTTGATGATAATTGTTGACTAATTGTACCTTTTATACTATTAGCTGCTGATGTTTTGTGTACTGTGGGTGTATTACTAGGCCTTTAGTGGTAAAGTGCGCCTCCTAGTGTCATAATCGATAAGTCACATGTAAAAAGTTGATTAGTCAGCAGTTGTGACGGAAGGAGGATGCCTTACAATTAGTTTGGCTCGATACAGCTTTTTTTTTTGATTGTTAATTAAGAATATTTTGGATTACCTTTCTGTGAAATACAGTTTTTTGGATACTTTCTTATATTATAATTTTGTTCAACATAAGGATTCTACTTTGTAAAATGAATTTTTGTTGTGCAAAAATTAAGTATTTTTCATTTCTTCTTGGAGAGACAAGTAAAGTCAACTCAACGCTGTCCCTCGCCGGACCTCTCGGTCCCTGCCTCAAGCAGCTGGAAGCCTCTCACCCGCGACCTCGCTTGAGGGTCGGAGGGTGATGCGCCGCGGAAACACCGTCGGAGCTGCGGAGGCGGGTAGCCGATGTCTGACGCACCGCTCTTTCGGAGACTGTAAACTCCCAGCACAGCCGGTCTTCACCCTGGCCAGTGTACTGTGCGCCCGCGAGTTGTAGCACTCTCCTCCGGGGAGGGAGGGGGGGTCAGTGTCAACGTTTACCCCCTCGCGTCTAGCGGGAGGGCGGAGGGACGGCGGTCATGTCTATGTTTATGTCAGACAAAAATGTACCATGCAGTCCCAGAAACAATGGCACTTTCTCAGCTTAACTATGGTTGCACTATTTTATACACATTGAGTACCTTTGCTTACATTTCAAGTCGAACTAGAACTTCCTACAGGAAAGATTTATAATTTTTTAATTAAAAAATTAACAACAGGTACTCTAATGAATGTCAAAATTTGTTTATTACTACTTATTACTGAATCGATATCGAAGCATTTAAGTCAATATTGAATCAAATCGTGAGGTTCTTAACAATACCCAACCCTATTACCAAGTGGTTGATGCACAGCGCCATGTCAACAGAAACAACACCCTCAAAAAGGTCATGTCCGAGACATGGTGGAAGACCAGGCTGGCAAAAATGAAAGCAGCACAGCTGGTTGAATATGGAGTCAAATTTTATGCCACACACTGAGTCGGTGTTCCTTGCTCCTAGTTCTTGTACATGCTGCTGATATGACTGTTTTGTTCTCTTTGAACCAGTAGATAATAAACTCAACTGAAATGTTTGTCTGTCTATATCACAAAACCTACAAAAAAAGGTACTCTTGCTAAAATTTTCCACAAAGCCACCAATATTATGAGAACCAAGATTATCTCCAGCTATAGCACAGAACCTCTGATAACTTTGCCATCCCTCAAAACAATACCACTGTCCTTTAGATCCTTGAGATCTTTTAGCAGTGGACTGAAAACCATTTCCTATCTGAAAAACTTTAAGTCTTGTTCCCTGCAGAGAAGAACAAGCTGCACGTGATCAATATTTGATCTGTTGTAGGGCAAAATATTACCAAGCATTAGACACACTGCCAGTACCTTGTGTTTTTTCCGCCTTGATCCTAGCGGATTGACGACCTCAAAAGCATCTTGATAAAGGATCAAGGCTAACGATGATGTTTCAGTTTTAAGTAAGATGTTGTCAGTAGTATTCTGTCCATCCCATACATCCTCGAACACATGTCGGGTAGAGCGGTGCGAATGGGCCTTTTCATACTGCTTTTTGAAGGCTTCAGATTCAAAGAGAGAAGTAAGAGTTTCCTTTATTGGCACGTACTGTGCAAATCATTCTTTTCCTGAGTCATTTGTACCTAGATACAAAGGAAGAGGTTCAACATAATAGAAGCTGTTTTTAAACACTGACTTGCGACGCTGATCTGTACGTAAAATGTTGTTGCCCTTTTTTAATATATCATCTTTTGTGAGCTCCTCAATCACATTTGTAATAGTCATGTCAGGCACCCCAAGCCCAGACAATTTCTCTTTGAGTTTTGAAAATAGATGCAACTGTGCAACATCATGAACTTCTTGGACCTCTTCAATGATAGTCTGAATTACTGTCGCTGGCAAAAGTAGCTTAGCCTGAAGCTTTAAACAAAACAATGACAAGTTCTTCAAAAAGAGGTCTTCATCCACACTATCATAAAGTTCTCCTGTCTGGCTGTCCATTATCCTCAGTGTGAGAGGTGGAGGGCTGAATCACAGGTTGAGATGGGTTTTCAGACTGTGCTTCTTAGGGATGGGTGTTGAAACACCGCCACTTGTTCAGCCGAACTGTTTTTGTGTATTCTCGAAATATGAGATACAAATGTGGATTTTACACCAAAAGTTTTCTCACAACCCCTAAAAGGACACGTTATTTTCCTGCCCTCTTGTATATGGCCTTTCAAATGACTAAGGAAATTCTTCAGATTTGTAAATGTAATCTGACAAAATTCAACCTGACAAATCTGTGTTGTGCCAATTTGCTCATCTGCAGCACTGCTGTGAGACTTATACCCCTTGTGATCTCTGTATAGATGAGAATTCCATCCATCCATCCATTTTCGTCCGCTTATCCGGAGCCGGGTCGCGGGGGCAGCTGCCTGAGCAGGGACACCCAGACTTCCCTCTCCCCGGCCACTGCCTCCAGCTCTTCCAGGAGGATCCCAAGGCGTTCCCAGGCCAGCTGAGTGACATAGTCACACCAGCGTGTCCTGGGTCTCCTCCCGGGTGACAGAGCTCTTCACCCTATTTCTAAGGGAGCGCCCTGCCACCCTGCGGAGGAAACTCATTTCGGCCGCTTGTATCCGGGATCTTATTCTTTCGGTCATGACCCAAAGTTCATGGCCATAGGTGAGGGTAGGAACGTAGATTGACTGGTAAATCGAGAGCTTCGCCTTTCGGCTCAGCTCTCTCTTCACCACGACAGACCGATACAACAACCGCATTACTGCGGCCGCTGCACCGATCTGCCTGTCAATCTCAAGCACCATCCTTCCCTCACTCGTGAACAAGACCCCAAGATACTTAAATTCCTCCACTTGAGGCAGGAACTCTCCCCCAACCCGGAGTGAGCAAGCCACCTTTTTCCGGTCGAGAACCATGGCCCAATTTAAGAAGGGTCCTTAACATTTTATACTTGGAGGAGGGACGCCCAGACACGGCCATTCTATCCCTGGATGCCGAGAAGGCTTTTGACAGGGTGGAATGGCCGTATCTGTTTGAACTACTACCAAGATTTGGCCTTGGAGGAAATATAATTAAGTGGATCAAATTGCTATACAATAGCCCGAGTGCAGAGGTTCTGACTAACTCTTTTACTTCAAAACCCTTTAATTTATCAAGGGAACCACGCCAAGGGTGCCCGCTTTCGCCCCTTCTGTTTGTTTTATCAATTGAACCCTTAGCTTTGACAATCAGATCCCATCCCCTCATTACCGGAGTAACAGTTGGAAATTATGAACATCGTATTGGCCTTTATGCCAAGGATATTGTTCTTTTCTTAGATAATCTGACACAGTCCTTACCAACACTTACTAAAGTATTGGAATCCTTCGGGATCTTTTCTGGTTACAAAGTGAATAATAGGAAGTCTAAGATACTGTTCCTGGGGAAAAATGAAAGAGCCTGCCCCCCAGTGCCGAATCCATTTCTAAACTCACCTTGTGGCTTTACCTATCTGGGAATAAATATTACTCCAGACTTAAAGGACCTTGTCCCAGATAACTATAATCCTATTTTAACATCTGTTTCAGAATCCCTTAAAAGATGGTCAGATCTTCCCTTATCTGTAATTGGACGTGTTAACTTGGTTAAAATGAATATCTTACCTAAATTTTTATATCTATTTCAATCTAATTCTTTACAACCCCCATTAAACCTATTTAATAAACTGAAAAAGTTGATAACTAACTTTATTTGGAATAAAAAATGCCAGAGAGTCAGACTCACACAACTCTACTTGCCGTATGAAAGGGGAGGACTTCAACTCCCAAACTTTCTCTGGTACTACTGGGCAGCCCAGATTAGAGCAGCCATGCATTGGTTTGAGGACGGTGTCTCTGTGCCCTGGGCCACAATAGAAAAGGCCACTACCTCTACGCTTTCCCTACATCTCTATTTGTATGCAGACTCTTTGAAAAAACTCACCCACAAATACCCACAACCCATTTGTTAAGAATACTATTAAGGTATGGTACAAATTACAAGCACACTTAAATATAATGTCAGACCTATCAGGTTTCACACCAATTTGGGGAAACCACAGATTTCCACCAGGTGGAGATGACCCTGGCTTCAAACTCTGGGCAGAGAGAGGGATCAGTAAAGTTATGGATATGTACAACGACAATAATATTCTCTATAGTTTTGAAGATTTGCAAAGAATTTACAATATCCCGAGCAAACACTTCTTTAAATACCTACAAGTTAGGAATTTCATTCTATCAGCATCGAAACAATCCCCTCTTAAACCCTCCCTTTCCAGTCTTGAAAAGACCATACTAGAGCATCTACAAGGCCGGGGTCAACTATCCGCCCTGTATAAATTAATTACAGATGCATCCAAAGAATCCTCGGACAGTAAAAGATTGGCCTGGTCTAACGATTTAAATACAGAAATCTCTCAAGCTGAATGGAAGACAGTGTGTCAAGATGCACATAGTCACACTATTAACACAAGATTGAAACTGTTAGAATTTAAATGGATTATGCGTACTTATATTACTCCTGCCCTGTTACATCGATTCGATAGCAAAAATTCTGATTTCTGTATTAAGTGCACTGAAGAAGAAGGTACATTATTTAGCTGCCTGTGGAGTTGCCCCAAAATTTTAACATTCTGGGAAAAAGTTATTCGAACTACATCTGATATTATATCTGTCAAATTACCTGCTTGCCCCCGGTTTTTTATTCTAGGACTAGTCCCAAGTGAGTTAGGAATGTCAGAGGCAAATAAAAAGATTATCATTCTGTGCTCCCTTCAGGCTAAACACTGTATAGCAATTTCTTGGAAGAGCCCTGAGCCTCCCACAGTTGAATATTGCTTAAGAAGCCTTTCCAATACCCTAGCCATGGAGAAATTGACATACGCCACCAAGGGGAAAATTCAGAGCTTTTTTAAATTTTGGGGACTATTCATTGAATTTCTTGAAAGCCACCAATCAAGAAGTTGAATATGTGCAAAGGACACTGAAATACATGTAATTGTGATATACATCATAATAGCTGTATAGGAAATACAGGGTAATAATTCTATTTTTTTTTTTTACTTTCTTATTAATTATTATTAATTTTTATTATTATGATGTATCTATTTTTCTCTCTTAATGTCTTTGTTAATTTATTTATTTTTTTTTCCCTTTCAATTGAGGGCATGTAATCCCGCAATAACTTCTGTGTTAAGATAACTGTGAAAATTCAATGAGGGGGAGGAAAGGAAAAAAAAAGGGGAAGAGAGAACCATGGCCTCGGATTTGGAGGTCCTGATTCTCATCCCAGCCGCTTCACACTCGGCTGCAAACCGCCCCAGGACATGCTGGAGGTCCTGGCTCGAAGGAGCCAACAAGACCACATCATCCGCGAAAAGCAGAGATGAAATCCAGTGGCTCCCGAACCAGATCCCCTCCGGCCCGTGGCTGCGCCTAGAAATTCTGTCCATAAAAATAATGAACAGAACCGGTGACAAAGGGCAGCCCTGCCGGAGTCCAACATGCACTGGGAACAGGTCTGACTTACTGCCGGCAATGCGAACCAAGCTCCTGCTCCGGTCATATAGGGACCGTACAGCCCTTAACAGAGGGCCTCCGACCCCGTACTCCCGGAGCACCTCCCACAGAATGCCACGAGGGACACGGTCGAATGCTTTCCAAGTCCACAAAACACATGTGGACTGGTAGGGCAAACTCCCATGAACCCTCGAGCACCCTGCGGAGGGTATAGAGCTGGTCCAGTGTTCCACGGCCAGGATGAAAACCGCATTGTTCCTCCTGGATCCGAGGTTCAACTATTGGCCGAATTCTCCTCTCCAGTGCCCTGGAATAGACTTTCCCAGGGTGGCTGAGGAGTGTGATCCCCGATAGTTGGAACACACCCTCCGGTCCCCCTTTTTGAATAGGGGGACCACCACCCCGGTCTGCCAGTCCAGAGGCACTGTCCCCGACTGCCACGCGATGCTGCAGAGACGTGTCAGCCAAGACAGCCCCACAACATACAGAGACTTGAGGTACTCAGGGCAGATCTCATCCACCCCCGGTGCTTTGCCACTGAGAAGCTTCCGGACTACCTCAGTGACTACCTGTCAGCTGCCTCAGGAGTCCCCCGGGCCAGCCAGGCTTGGTAGGACTCCTTCTTCAGCTTGACAGCATCCCTTACTTCCGGGGTCCACCACCGGGTTCGGGGATTGCCACCGCGACAGGCACCGGAGACCTTACGGCCACAGCTCCGGGCAGCCGCGTCAACAATGGAAGTGGAGAACATGGTCCATTCGGACTCAATGTCCCCAGCCTCCCTCAGGATAGATGAGACTTGAGGGCTGCAAATTTTCTGAATGCACGGGTACAATCAGGTACACCACAGGTAAAAGGGCAGTTTGGTGCATTACTGTGAAGTTTCATATCGTCGCTGTCGGGCAAAACCTCCTATGTCCAAATTTGGCCAATTTCATTTTTTTTCACAAATCGATACTATTGGTCATTCTCACGTGGGTCTGTTATGTTTATTTTTTTTTGTTATTATTAACCAATCTAAAGTGTTGAAAAAAGCATGAGAGCAAATCTCTTAACTCCATTGGACACTCCATTGGAGAAGCCTCGTAACTCCATCCACCTCTTCTTCTACTGTTGTACCACTCTGCCGGAGCCGCTTGGCATTATGCCTTATTTTCTCAAGATGGAAAGACACAACAATCAGGAAATCCTCATCGAGCAACACGTCCTTAAATTTAATGTCCTCATAACACTGGTTATTTATGATTCAAGTATGTGTATCACTCATATATGCCAAACAGTTTTATCTCGATCTTGAAGTAATGGTGAGGTGTAATGTATCGTTTGTGAGGATGCCAATTTTTAGCTTTGGATGGTAGCTAACTTGTTGATTAAAATCTTCCATGGTGTTGTTTCTGACGAGGATGATAAATCTAAGCCCAAACATTGCCTGCCGTTGACTTAGTTAGCCACTATGCATTGGTTTTGTCATCATGTTTGGTGAGATAGCTCACGTGATTTTCGTGGGGCAAAACACTATAACGGCCAAGACAGTCATTTTGACAATTTTCAAATTTACATGTGCAACTTTGCCGAATGAAAAAATGCAATAGGCTTTTACATGACTTTTCCTAAAAGTGTCTAAAAGTGGTAAAAGTGAAGAGGACTCTGATGCAGAGAGTTCGTGCTCAGATGCTCAGGTTGAGAATCCTGAAGGACACTGGGCTAATCCTGGGCTAACGCAGAGCAAAGTTAGAGAGGTTTTAGTAGAGACATTTTTCTGGCAGAAATGAGCCATTTGGGCACACCCATCTAAATACTGTTCTAAAAACTGTTTTGGCTTTGTTTTGAAAAATCAACCAAACCTATATACATTCCCATTCAAAGAAACCATACAAAGGAACTGGTTTGACTCCAACTGGAGCAGATTTAATAATATAGTACATATATGTATATATATATACATATAAAATGTAAAAAAATAAAAATAAAAATAAAAATGATGTAGAAAGTGTTCTGCTGTGCCCTCTGTGTTTTGATGCTTAATGGGGGCGGAGCTGTCAATCACCCAGAATAGATTTAGCGACATTTTGGGAATCCATTGGTCAATTTGGATTATTGACACCTCTATCGAACCATCAGAGCCAATACAATCGAGGTGTAGTCCCCAAATCCATGATAACAACACTAATCCACCAATCACAAGGCAAATACACTGTGTGCGAAGACAAGGGCCCTACCTACTCCACCTGTCCTCCTTAAAGGAGAACTTCGGTCGATTTAAACATGCAGCTTCATTGCTCAAACTACCCTTGACTTGCCAGTACCGAAGACGCAAACACATTTGGTCCAACCATTACAGAGCTCCGTGAACGGAGATTTAGCGTTTACAGCTAACAGCATGGGGTCAGAACTTTACACTGTGTTATAAGTGTCTTAACATGCTCCACATCTCACACCAAAAGTTATGCAACATTGGCAGACACCTTACAACACAGCACTGTAGCGTGTATGACTCAAAATGAATAAAAAAGTAGTTAAAACAGTGTGTTTGTGCAAGCAGCCACTTACCTGTTTGTTGACATCGGCGTCTTCCGGTAGCTAGACCAAACTAGTTGATCCGTCGAGCGTGCGCTTACTCCCTCACTGGCGGAGACGGAAACATATTCCAGCATTTTCGTGTTTCTGTTCATAACGTACATGTCCATGTTACAGCCTGTCATGAGCCATGAGCCTTACAATAGCCTGTTGGGGGCACGCTCGACGGATTGACTAGTTTGGTCTAGCTACCGGAACACACTGATGTCAACAAACCGATATGTAGCTCCTTGCACAAACACACTGTTTTAACTACTTTTTTATTCATTTTGAGTCATACACGCTACAGTGCTGTGTTGTAATGTGTCTGCTGATGTTGCATAACTTTTGGTGTGAGATGTGGAGCATATTAAGACGCTTAAAACACAGTGTAAAGTTCTGACCCCATGCTGTTAGCTGTAAACGCTAAATCTCCGTTCACGGAGCTCTGTAATGGTTGGACCAAATGTGTTCGCGTCTTTGGTACTGGCAAGTCAAGGGTAGCTTGAGCAATGATGACATGCTGCATGTTTAAATCGACTGAAGTTCTCTTTTAAACTGAAACTTATCCTGAACTGTCAGGAATCATTTCAAAGTGACACAGACACATTAGATTAGCCGGTGGAGCGGTGTAATGCATTCAAACACAAAATATAATATATTATAATCACAAAACAGCCAGTGTAATGCATAATTCATGATTTTGTCTGAATAAAGTGATGTTTGCGGACGTGCGCAGTTAGCGTGTTTTTTCTACGTGCTTATTTAGTTGTTTCGCATCAGAATTGTGTTTCGATAGGTGATAATGGTATCGTGAGCTTTTATCTTAGCTTCATCCTGTTACGTGGGTGTGCTGCATTAATATGTTGCTACATGGTTAGCATGCTCTTATCCACCTTATTCCTGACTTTGTGAGTTTACCCATGGTTCATAGTGGTATTCGGTTATGCTCTTCCGGTTGAACTGGCTGACCTCGGTGTTTACGCTAACATAGCTGTCATGCTCGCTCTAAAAACTGGCTTTTAACACAAAGAAAGCGACAGCATGGATAAAAATCGGAGGTGGATACACAGTACAGATGTTTTAATAAGTCGTGAGGACAGTTCTCACAGTGCCTCACCCATCAGTTCTCACGGAGTGGGCAGATGGCATTAGCCCGATGTTAGCATATGTCGATGTAGCTAACGTCGGGCTAATGCATATCTTATATTTTCTAAAGGTGTTGACGGCGGAGAATCACGCAGTTACAAACGCACAGAAGCATACAACTACCTGCACAGTAACAAAATAGGGAAAGTACTGTTGAAGAAACACAGCAAGTTTATATTTCTGAAGGCAGCAGTAACGCCCAGTCAGAGTGTCAATCAAGCTAAACATACAGCATGGATAATGCTGAAGGAAAGTGGAGACAGGCGGCTGCTCGGACATTGCCGGGTTAGGGAAGTCATGCAGTCATGCAGCAGCTATACTGTGGAAGATATTCATGAACCCAAATATTTATTTTAGTGTCAAAGCCGCTAGTCTCCGTTCCTCCTTCCTCAGCATGGCTTGTAGGGCGCAGGGCACTGACATGTTTGTTTAAGTTGTTGATGTACTACACGAGACATTTCTGAAAAAAACTTCAATTTTCATGAATTGTTGTGGCAACCAACAACGGCACATGTTGTACCTGAGCTCATTTTAAAAACAATTTAGCACTTATGACCTAACGCTAGTTGTTTAGGGCTAGCTTAGCGGCAGCGGTCAGTCATGCAGTTGCAAGGCAACCGGAAACAGAAAACCGTCGCCGGAAGTAGTTATCTGTCATGGCGGCCCCCACAGGCTTCCGAGGAAACAGGTGGATAGGGTGTATGATGCAGCATGCACAGCTGCCCGCAGTACCGGGGACTGCTTGCTTGCCTGGGATTGCTTGACTGTAATGTTCTCTGAAAACTCTCTTGCTAACTTTCTTTGAGGACATGCAAACCAGGCTGATAACTTACACGGTCAACTTTACGTTATGTTAACTAACAGTTAACAAGTTGAATCACATTTTAATTCTGTAGGATATTTACGTTCAACTTACGTTTTATGGATGAGTGTTTGAACACTGCGTTGCTCCTCTTTCAAATCCGATATCAACAGTATTTAACTATGCATCTTCTACAGTCAGAATACAACTTGCCTGTCATTTTACAATATGTTACTGTGGGAAAATGCTGTCAGCTACTGTAATTGTTTTGGACCCATGATGCATTGCGGTGTACAGTTACACTTTGTAAACAGACAGAACAAGAAGTTGACTTGACAAGTTTGTATAGAATAGGCTGTATCTTCACAAAGGCCATCACTTAAATATCAAGGAATGATGCAGGATTTTTTTTTACTTCAACTAATTTGAATGAGTATTAAAAGTTAAGTTGTATACTTGAAGACAGTAACTGAGATATCTTTTCCTGGAAACTTTGCATAGTGATGAACCTGGAGACGAGGATGAAGGCCCATCATCTTTAATACAGCATTCAGCAGGTAAATAAATCATAAAGCAATTGAATATATAGTGCTAAATGTTTGTGTAGCAGCAGGATGCTTAAGTATCTGGTCATTAATTGAGCGCCAATGGTAGCCACCCATTGTAGGCGGAACGGAGTATAAATAGGGCAGCTCTTCCCGGTGCTTTCTCTTTGCGCTACTGTCTGATGCGTCACTTCCGGTCCGGAAGTTTTGGCTCTCGGCAGGTAGGATTGTACGCAGGGGCGGTTCTGGGGGGGGCCAATAGGGGCCAGTGCCCCCGTAACTCTGAGTCTGGACCCCCCTGTGGCCCCCCTGACAGGGAGTCTGCATCAATAATACAATGACAGATATCTTGCAATGATTTTGTTCTGAAGGGAAAGGCAGAAATAAAGTGTCTCAGCAGTTTACTACCCAATCAAAATTGTTGAAATTGTAAACACTGCTTTGTCTGAAGGAGGGATTTATCCTTTTTTCCGGGTTGTATGTGCCCCCTAACAAAATCCAGCCCCGACCTGGCCCCCCTATGAAAACTGGTCTAGAACCACCACTGATTGTACGCTGCTCGTCCTTACCACGTTGCCAGGTGTTGACCCTTTTGTTCTTATAGCACATGTATGTTTTGCTGCAGAGCGGCTGAGCTAACGTGCCCTGCTTGATGTGCGCTGGTCCCGTTGTGTTGCGGTGGTAAGTGTCCTCTCTGTCTGCATGGTCTTGGTCGATACATTTTTAAGCTAATGTTAGCATGGTTGCAGGTAAATGCCGGTAGCCGCATGTGTCTTTTCCTCTCTCACCGCCGTGTGTGTGTATCCGATCCGGCCAAAAGGTATGTTGTAGTTTTACTGCGGCACTTGAAACTGGTATGGTAGGCTCATTTTAATAGTGTTAATTTTGTGCTTTTTAGATGAGATACAGCCATTGGGCCGAACGATCCATGTGACATAAGAAAAGTCACGATCAGCTGACCGCTGCAGCTTTGTCTGCTGCTTTGTCTGCTGCTTTGTCGCCGCTCTGTCGCAGCTTTGCCGCTGCTCTGTCGGCTGCTGTGTCGCAGCTTTGGCCGCTGCTTTGCAGCTGTTCGCTGCCAAGTCACTGCTATCTTAAGTGTGCCTTCATGGCTATGTGTTTAGTTTCATTTTGACACCTTAATTTGGTTTTTGTTAATTTGTTTTCTTTATCCCACCTGTCTTGACTTTTGATATCCTTTTGGTTAATTTGATTTAATTAACTAGTGTAATTCATTTGTTTAGGGCAGGTGGTGTTTAATTTTGTTGGCATACAATTTGTGCTATTTGCTTTCTTTTCTTTTCTTTATAGTTGGTTTATTCTGGGCAATAGATATTTTGTTTGCTTTGAACATAATTTGCCCAGTTTCCATTTTTATACTAGTTTTGTTTCACTATGTGACTATACTCTTGTTGTTCGTTTTCTTTGCAGAGGCCGGTGGTGGTGGTGGCGGTGCTGGTGACCTGGGTGGTGGTGTCCCTTCCTTCCCTGTGTGCTGTGCTTCCCTGGGATTTTTGGTTATTCACAAAGTGTGTGTGAGTGTGTGATTGTCACGTGCCCGGGTGATTTATGATACTTTGTTTGGACCCCTTCCCTCACTAGTTTCCCCACACCAGCGAGCCTCAGGCTGAATAGTCTCTTTTTTTTACAATTTGTGGGCGCTGCATTGTTTTAATATTTAATAATAAAGTGTATTTAATTAAACCACGTCTCATGCCTAATGAGTAACCTTACTTGCGTGTCCTGAGATTAATTGACGGAGTTAAATCTTTGGGTGAAAGTCCCAAGGTGGCGTTGTTGCAGTCCTACTACCCTTTGAACACAGGCTATTCGATATTACTGTGTCTTGTGTCCTCCCTACGCTCGCCACATTTGCTTAAACATCATAAGAGACAACAAGATTAAAGATATGGGGGGAAGAGGTCATTTAACAACTCGTGGTACATGCATTTCCCATGGTTGGAGTACTCAAAAAGTCAGGACTCTGCTTATTGCTTTGCATGTAGACACTTTAGCTTGCCCAACACTCCCGAAACACCTTTTGCAGCAAAAGGAGGCTACTCCAATTGGAAAAAGGCCATGTACAAAGATGGGGGACTTAAATGGCATGAGCAATCAGAAGGGCATGTTAATGCCATGTTTGCATGGAGCAAATACAAGAAGAATATTCTTAACCCTCTGGCCTTGTTCGTTTTTACGAACAAGGCCAAAAATCTGTTGGTGGCCAAAAATGGCCACCAACAGATTGAGTCTGTAATTTTTGGGATTTTGTATGTTTTTTGATGCTTTTACTGCATAAAATGTTTGATTAATATCAGCTCTTGTCATAAGTACAAAAAATTAATTCATTTTTAATTTTTTAACCCCTCAAATGCCAATTTGTTTGCACAATGCGCTTGTTGGAAAACTACCACAAAAATGATTACTGCCTATCTTCTCAGTGCTACCGGTTTATCTTGTATTATTAATAACACAGTCTGAGATATGTAACTCATTAACAACAACATTGATTATTATGCATTGTTATTTTTATGCAGGGAAGGCAAAGTAGAAAAAACTCCCTCTTAGCTTGTTCATGGCCAAAAGTGTCCACCTCCTGTTTACATTTTCAAAATGCTATAAAACTAATATATATATTGAAAAAATTCCAATTTTTTTTACCAGTTTTTTAAATTTGCATCAGTCCTTGTCATGAAAACTAAAATTTCATTCAAATTCAGAATTTTAACCCTTTAAATGCCTAATAGATAACATAATGCTGATGATTTGTAAGGGAGAATAGCATTAAATCAGCATGTTTTTACAAAATAATACATGCTACCTGAATTATTCTTTAACCATGATTGCAGCTTAATGTGTGTCAATAATAAGCAGTATCAATGATTTTTATGCTTCATTAGTTTTTTGTGCAGTGACAGAAAAACATAAAAACTCCCTCTCAGCTTGTTCGTGGCCAAAAGTGTCCACCTCATGTTTACATTTCTAAAATGCTATAAAACTAATACATATATAAAAATAATTCCACTTTTTTTTCCCAGTTTTTTAAATTTGCATCAGTCCTGGTCATGAAAACTAAAATTTCATTTAAATTCTGAATTTTAACCCTTTAAATGCCTATAAGATAACATAATGCTGATGATTTATGAGGGAGAATAGCATTAAATCACCATGTTTTTGCAAAATAATACATGCTACCTGTATTATTCTTTAACCATGATTTCAGCTTAATGTGTGTCAATAATAAGCAGTATCAATGATTTTTATGCTTCATTAGTTTTTTGTGCAGTGGCAGAAAAAACATAAAAACTCCCTCTTAGCTTATGCATGGCCAAAAGTTTCCACCTCCTGTTTGCTTACAAAATGCTATATACAAACACTATATACTGAAAATATTTGCTCCTCTTTTTCAAATTTGACATCAGTCCTGATCATGAAATCCAAAATTTTAATCAATTCCAGAATTAACTGGGTCGTTTTCCCATGTAAATCTCCATGCTCCAGGCATAGGAGGTTGCCACATCACAGGTGAGCCAGATTTTAATGCCATACTGTGCAGGCTTGTTGGGAATATATTGTAGATGTCAGTGGTGTGCATGGGGGGGTGGGCAGTGGCCTAATTGTTGGAAAATGCCCACTAAAGTGCCCTCTTGGGTGCCAAAATGCTTGCTAAAGTGCCCTCTTGGGAGCCAAAACGCGCGCTGAAACACCATCTTGGGAGCCAAAACGCGCGCTGAAGCGCCCTCTTGGGAGCCAAAAAGTGCGTTAAAGTGCCCTCTTGATTGGCAAAACACAACAAACTGCCCCCTTGGCTGGTTAAAACATGATAGACTGCCCTCTTGGGTGACAAAATCAGGCACTAAAGTGCCCTCCTCGGAGCCAAAACGCGCGCTACTGTGCCCTCTTCAGTCGCAAGAACTTGCTGTATGTGCCCTTTTTTTGCCTTTCGCCCCTGCCTTTCAAAAGGTCTGTGCACGCAACTGGTCGAAGTCCACAATGACCTATGAATGCAACATGCTGCTCGTCAACACACACACATCAACCCCTGGATTAAATAAGAGGGGGAGGCAAGCAACCCACTTTTCCCACAGGATGCGAAATGCAGCGAGTTTATCATTCCTGAAGCGTCCTGGGTGGGAGAGCCTGTCATCAAAGCAGATGTTAGCGCTGATCTGAATGAAGCTGTAGAGGGGCATCGTGGCACAAAACGTGGCCCGTCCTGTCTTGGCATCCCACATGCCACGTGTTGCTTCATGTCTTGAGCGGTAGATGCCAGCCAGAATCAGAATCCCAATGTAGACTCTCATCTCCACTTCATCCACATTCTTCCAATCCTCACACCTTCGCCTTCCATGCAGGTTTGTGTTGGTGCACAGCAGCTGAATGATCTCCTCTGTAATAAAATGGTCAAAGGCAGACCTCAGGTTGCTGATATGGGCAACTGCATACAGGGTGGGCCCTGGGGTGAAACCATTGGATACTGGATTGTGGTGCAGGGTCTCTTCAGCAGTGGGAAACCACATTATTTTCCCATGACGAGACACCCACTCACCCACCAGCCCCTCTGTCTCTGCCATCAGCTGATCGGCCTCCATCGCTGTGTCTGTACTGTCCTCTTCCCCTGAGGAAGAGGAATCAGGCACTGGCTGGAAGTCGTCATCAGTGGTGTTGCTGTCATCCTCTGAGGAAGGTGTCCCATCATCTTCAGGAGAGGACGTGTCCTCATCTTGGGTAGAAGATTTCTCCTCCTCAACCGCAAAGGATTTCTCTCCATCTTTACTCTCTGAGCCAATCACATACTCAAGTGCTTCAGTCAGGGCATATGACCTTCTCGCCATCCTACAGATAAAGAAGGATCTGGGAGCTGATAGGCTCACTTATAGCATTAGTACTGACTGCACCTGCAAAAACTCCAGGACAGATTTATAAACAGTGTCAGACTTTGTTTTTGTTTCCTCGGAAGCCAGAGGTCAAGATGACCTGTGATCCTTTTTTTTTTGGAGAGCAGCTATTTGAGAATGTAAAGGCTATTGTGTAGTTGTGTGTGGCATTTTTTTATGAAAAGATCAAAGTTACAGGTGTTTTCAACCTGTGCATCACAGCCAGGTTTGCCTTGGAAACTCAAAGCTCAATAACCTGTACCAAGAGTAATTCACCAAAACTTGTATGGTATGATACACTGTAATTTATGTCACTTTATCTTGCTAATACTAATTTTTTTTTCCATGCACAAACACACATCATTACCTGACATCCTTAGGATCACACCTATGTCAAAATTGTGTCATTCATTTGCTCCATTGGAGTGCAGGAAGCCATCATACGCCCCTAGTGGAAACTAAGAATATTAACTGAAATTGCTCCCTTGCCCAAAAATGGAAAATGACACAATCTGGTAAAAAACATTAAAAACTAAAATTTTCAAGTGTTGAGTTTAGAATGAAAGCCATTTTACCTAAATTATATGATTTTATATTGTAAATCACAAGGAATTAAAACATGTGGTTTTAATGGGTTTCAATTGGCCAAAAGTGTCCATGATAGAGCCATAAGGTATAATTGTAGATACACAGTATAATATTGACATATTTAAAGAGCAGGTTTTGAAAATTGAAAGATCAGCCAAAAATCCAGACCCTTGGGAAATATCATTCCATATGCATTAACACAGCTAGAATGATCAACAAAAAGGAAGTGAGGTGGACACAAATGGCCAGCATAGAGTCCAGAGGGTTAAAGATTCTTCTATATGAGTGGCTTTAGACAAAGCCTACAAAAAAAAGTTGAAGAAAACTTGATGTACATAAAGACAATAGCAGAAGTGCTTGGGCTTACCACCATGCAGAACGTTGCTCAAAGTGGACATGTTGAAAATGATGCTTCACAAAACAAACTTTGTAGAAATGATGGAATTGATTTCGAAGCACAGTCCGCTGGTTGCAAAAAAAATGAATGGTGCAGGAAATGGCAAGTATATCAGTAATACAATTCAAAACAAAGTTTTGGAATGCCTGTCGGATATGGTCCGTGAAGAAATAATAAAGGAAGTAAAGGAAAGCAAGGTTTTTTCTGTTATTGCAGATGAAACAAAAGATCTTTAAAAAAAAAGGAGCAACTGTCATCAGTACTAAGATACTATTATAATGGTGCAGTTCACGAAAGCATTTTATATTTCCAGAGAGCCAGTGAATAGGACTCAGTCAGAAGATAATACAATGTCTGGAAAGGTATGGCCTTGAATACAAGTCAAATCTTGTAGGTCAAGGTTATGACGGGGCAGCAGTGATGTCAGGGAGGTGCAGTGGGGTTGCAGCCAGGATCAAAGCAGAGGCTAAACATGCTTTTTACATTCATTGCAATGCACACTGTCTCAACCTTGTGATTGTTGATTCAGTTAAGGCTGTGCCTGAGGTTGACTGTTTTTTTTCTTTGCTGCAAAAATTGTATGTGTATATGTCTGGCTCATACATTCATGAAAGGTGGTTGTCGGTTCAGAAAGACATGTATAAAGCTGCACCCAGAGAGCTACAGAGATTGAGCGATACAAGATGGGCATGCAGGTATTCTGCCTGCAAAAATCTCCTGGACAGACTGCCAGCTGCCTTACATGTGCTTCACGAGATAGCTGGAGAGAGCAGTGGTGAGAGATCTGTGGAAGCACGGGGTCTACTTACCCAGATAGACCTGACGTTCATTGGAACATTGATAGTGTTTAAAAAGATTCTCGGTGATGCTAAGTGTCTCTCCGACATGCTTCAAGCACCATTGCTTGACCTTGCTAGGGCTGTGGACCTCATACATGCACTGCAGGAAACCCTAGAGTACTGCAGAGCTGGATCTTGTTTTGATGAGCTTTGGCAGCACACCGTGGACACAGCAAAGCAGTGTAATATCGCAGTTGAGGCTGTTGAAAACAGATCAAAAAGAGGGAGCTCCAGACTTAGTGGGTATCATGTAGAGTCCATTGTAGATCATCATAGGTGCAAGGATGGGGACAAAGACAAGTTCAGGACAGGTGTATTTTACCCAATCCTTGACCATATGAATGCAGAACTTACGAGGCGGTTCAGTGAAAACTACTGTGAAATCATGAGGGGTATACAAGCACTCAACCCCAAGGGTGAAAGCTTTTTAGAGGAAGCAACAGTTTTACGTTTTGGCTGTCTGTATGACTGTGATGTTGAAGACCTAAAACATGAGCTGTATCAGACAAAGAAGGTTATTCAGAGGAAGGCACAGTGTGGGACTGAAATGTCCAGTATTTTGGATTTTACGACTTTCCTTGAACCATACAAAGAGGTGTTTCATCAGCTTTTTCACTTGTGTCGGATAGCTCTGGCCTTGCCCGTGAGCAGTGCTAGTTGTGAGTGCAGCTTCTCAGCACTAAAGCTTATAAAAAATAATTTGCGAACAACAATGAATGATGACAGGCTTAGTGACCTTGGAGTGCTCAGTATTGAGAGGAGGAGGGCAAGGTTGTTGAACCTAGATGACTTTGTTGGACGCTTTGCTCACAGTATGATGTTTTTGGATTAATGTGTATGTTTCATTTTATTGCTGCAGATGTTCATGGTTGAGCTAAGTTTAGCTACTTTATATACTGTTGGCTAGTTTAATCTGCAGTAATAAGTCATATTCTATAAAATCATTATATGTTTGTAGTGTTGCTGTCCTGTAAGAACCTTGTATCTCTAAAAAGTCAACTTTTCATCAGTTCAGAAAAACAATGCATTTTCCAGCTAATCCAAGAGGGGTTTTAAATAGTTTAATTTGTCTTACAAAGTAGGAGAGTTTTCTCAACCCATAAAAAGGAACATTTAATCCTTCAGTTTATCACAAACATTCAAAGTAAACACATTTGGAGATACATGTTTTTTACTGGAAAGGAAGGGAATGAAAAATCTTCATCTGAAAAGCAACTAAAGCTGTCAGTCTAATGCAGAGGAGTTGGAGGTATAAAGTTGCATACAAAGGAAATAGTCAAGTTAAGTACAAGTTCCTCAAATTTTTTACTTGAGTGCAGTACTTTTGTAAATGTAATACTGTCCATCAATGTAACTCCTTGATGTTTGTAAATATTTTTAGACCACACACACCTGCAGCTGCACCTTTTGCAATTCATTGTCTGATCCATATTTTGTTCTTTTCATTTTTCTTGGTTGTTCTTACTGTGTTTTTCTAAACACTGTATACCATACTGTTCTATGTGTAATAGACCATTTTAAATTACACACACAGAAATCTTAAAGATATTGTAGATACTGATATCAGACAGGATTGGAGATTCTTATTTTGTAAAACTTCTGCATGCCGTATTGGTCAATGTTTAATTGTATGTCGTTTAGAACTCACATACTGAATACTTAGAAAAGGCGTTAAGGTCACATAGGATTTTTATTTTTTTATTTTTTTATTTTGTGTGCGTGTATAAATATATGGATGGATGTATATTTTTTCGTTTTCCAAACGATGCCATACTGTGAAATTGTTCAATCTAGCATTATTTTGTGTAAATAAACAGTCATATTATTCATATTGTAGTCTACTGGTTATTATTACCATCACCTAAAATCAAGGACTGTCGTAGGACATTTTAAACCTTTTTTACCTGTCAATACAATATGCCACACCTCTACAGATTGTGCCCCTATCTGGCCCCCCCTAAGAAAAAAATCCTAGACACGCCCCTGGCTTCAGCTAAGACAGAAATACTTTGCCCCACACGTCCAAATTCTTTGAACACAGTGTTTCCTCTAGGTTTTTTTTGTAGCAGCAGTGCCCTGAGTCGGTAACCTAGCAACACTAGGGGGGTCTGGGGGCATGCCCCCCGTAAGAACATTTTGAAAAATAACCCTTTAAATGGGGACTACTGGTGAGATTTTTTGAAAAAAAAAAACAAAAAAAACATTTTCAGAATTTCAGAATCAGAATCTAAGACATGAGACAAAGTAGTTGGCATTGCGGCTTGAAGACGAGATCCTATTGCCCATGGTCTCAACCATGCGCGGATTAATGCGCAGGCTTCCCTAGGCTGCAGCCTAGGAGCCCCACATGTGTAGGGGTCCTTGAATTATTTTTTTGAAATTTAAACACACTATTATGGAAAAATTCATTGACCTCTACTAGAGCTGAGCGATAAATTGGCAAAAGCGATTAATTCGAGTTTGTGGTTTAGGACTATTTTAAAAAATGAAAACCGATTTTCTCTTTAATTTGCTCCGCGGCCTCTCCTCATGGGCTCCCGTAGTTCATAGAAGGCTCCGCCCTCCCCCGCATTGACTTTCCACAGAGCAACAAACACAACCTGCAGCAAGACAAGTTCATTTCTAAAACTGCACTGTCTTGTTAGTTGCTTGGTTTTGTGGCATCGAACCTCGACAAACCACGGTCCACTGCAAAGTTTGTTTAAAAGCTGATGGCTGTGGACCGACCCATTTATTTCAGCCTCTCAAACAGACGCATGTATCACAGTGGGACACTTGTTGTTCCCTACGAGATGCACAGGACCGCGGCAGCCCACAAACACCCGCTGTAAAGCAGCCAACATTAGCGGAATCATTTAATCATTGTGTCCCATATGAGAAGAAAGGGGCCCGGTGGACAGCTGTTCCTGATGCTGTCACCTTGCATATCGTTAAAGATATGGTGCCCGTACAGTGGAAACACCGGAGGTTTATCCACATGCTGAAAATGTTCTACCCCAAGTTTGTGCTACGAAGCCACAACGGGGCATGTCTCGAGCCAGAGGAAGCGGACAGGCTCGTCTTCCTGGCAAAACAAATGTGTTAAATAGATGGCCAGCACACACCTCATGTCCTGTACATCTACCAACATATTGTGTTTACTATGCAACGCATGCAGATGTTTAATTTAGTTTACTTATCTTCAGGGATATAAAATACTTTTTGTAAACAAAAGGCACCTTTGCAAAATAAAGTATTTAATGTGAGTTATGTTTACACTTTATCAATACCAATATGGAGTCTGATCTGTTTTTATAATAGCAAGCAATCTGACATGTTAAATTTATGTTTACAGAAGCATTTTATCAAAAAGGGACACATTGTTTTCAAGTGAGTTTGAAGGTGCACTGTTTGAAATGGCAGGGCAATTTAAAAGCATTAAAATAAATGCAGTGCTTTTAATAATTAATTTGTAATTTGAAGTTTGTCTTGAGAAGGAAAAAAAAATCATTAAAAATTGTAAATGGAGATTCAATTTTTAGGCCCTATCTCCCAGCCCTGACCTCTATAGGTCCGTGGGGTATTAAACAAACAAAACAGCACTGATTGGGCAGACATGGGTCACCTCATCCAATCAAGCTCATCAATTCGATTTGACCTACCTACATCACCAGCCATTAACTGTCAACGAAAATTTCTCAGCTGCAAAATGTCTGACAAAAAACCCAGCGGGGCACAGAAGCTAAAAGTGCAGCTGGAGAAAGAAAAAAAAGGGACAGAGAACTATTAGCAAAGATTCCCAAATTAACGGGATATTTTAAGGCTGCTAGTTGTCAGGGTCAAGAAGATGCGGAGGTGGAGGACGTTAACCGTGACCACCGCGGCTCGTCATCTTCATCATAAGGGGGGGCCCACATAAATAATAGCCTAGGGGCCCATGACTACCTTAATCCTCCTCTGGTCATGACAATGTTTTGCCAACTTCTGTTCAATTTGGGTCTAATTCGGTTCAATTTGTATTGAAAACCTTTTTTGTGTGTTTTACTTTAGTAAGCTCTCTATCTGGATAAATGTAAACATCTCTCCTTTCAGTAACGTTAGCAATTAGCATCCGTTGTATGTTTTGCATTTTGTGACATGAATTAACAGTCAACAACAGAGTATCGTATCATTGTTGCCACTGTGATGTTGGTACAGTACAAATAACATGTCAAAATTTCTAGGACCAGACCAGCCCTCATGGACCTCCAGGTGGAAATGCAGGTATTAGGGAAATACTTTAAAATGTGTAATATAGTGTTCTGCACGATTATACAGTTATTCAGTGAATGAAGCAATTTAAATACCTCCTTTTAATCAGAGTACTGTTGGGACCCACAGATGAAGTCATTCATTGTGGATTTCAAAATGGATTCTGAACTGAACTCAGTGTCCCAGAATTCCCCATTCTTCACACCTAGGTGCAGAATTCAGGTTTGAGCTACTATTGGTCAGGGTGACAGACCCCCCGCTAATCAAGTAGTCAAAAGCCCAGAGCATTCATTGTTCTCACTCTCTCACTCAACACCCTCTACTCCTTCAACTTCGGATCTTCAAGGGCTCCTCTCCACCTCCCCCCACGGGGCTGCCTGCCTTCAAGATCCCTTTTTCAGGGCCCAACAAGCTGCGGAGAGCTGCAAGCTGCATTGGCAGCAGGCCCAAAATAACTTCTCCTCACTGCAGCGACACAAGGTCCTGCCAATCTGAGGATCTAAGGAACACCAAACAGGTTAGCACCGAGCTGCTATCCTTACAAAGGAAAAGGAGCGACCAGTTTCCTCCTCTGCCGACTTTCATCAAACCTTGCACAGCAAGAACAGCTTGTTGAACATTGGAGCCCCAACTTTCTCCTGCAACCACCAGCACCTTCTCTTCAAAGACTGGTAACATTGAACTGGGCTTAAATAGCAAAGCACAGCACGGCTAAGCTCAGGATTTTAAACTCTGGTTGATGTAATGTGTTCAATTTATGTGTTTGTTCAATGTTTTGGTGTTATTGTGACCTCAAGTCAAGTTATTGGTAATTTGCTTTCCTAGACGGCTAATTCGACATTAGTTGAATTATGCTTCACACAGACTCAGGGTCTCTGCATGCAACTAACCATCTTCTATAACCTGACACCACGTCACACACACACACACACATACTCACAGACACACACATTCCTTGAGGCTAGAGCATATCATACCCACATGTGATATCACTGACCGCCATTGTTTCTTTGTTCTGCCAGGCACACACACACACACACACACACACACACACACACACACACTTGTATATAGTACATGTTAGTTAGATTGTGTGTTTCCAGCTTGTGTTAAATAAAAGACCTTTAACCTTCTTGCTGTCTATCTAATATTGTACAAAAGTGAATGTTGCCAACCTCTACACTGTCAAGAACTCCAAAATCCTTCAACCATTACTAGCTGTTATGGTAAATTTGGTTGTAGTTATTAAGTTAATCATTAACCAGAGTTATAAACAGTTCAGTACATTTTTATGAGACCGATTTAGTAAAGTTGCTATCTTTTCCCTTCTTCAAGGGTGGTCCCCCGAGGTGATCTAATGCAAATTGGATCATATTATTTATCATAATTAATAATTATCCCAAATAATCATTAATTATTATTGATAGCCAAATTTAACCTAAATCCCCCTTTTATTGTTGTTAAACACTTAACCGGGCCTTGTGTAAGGCGAGGCCCAACAGTACTAAACTTGCACTGTGCACTAAAAGTTGTGTATTTGTTAAATATTTGCAATTCATGCTATATATTATTTCAAAAAAATCTAAATAATGTACACTTTATTAAAAATAAGATTAAATCATGTATGTTCAATTAAAAATAGAATTGTTGAAGTGTTGACTGTGTCAATCAATACTTTCAGATGCACAAAAGGAGAGGACTGACCCTGGTGATGATGATGCTGAGTCAGATGACAGCTACAGCAGCTCCAGCACCAACAGGAACCTCCCAGTTAATCCTACTTTTGCCACACTGACAGGTGTCCCCAAGGTAGAGGTAGAATATTTATTAAAAATGCTATTAACCTATCACCAGCAACATGTGAATTACTCTTTTGTATTACTTGCCTGCTGATTTGTAGTTGTCCCTTAATATATTTAAAGGGTAAAGCTGGACAATCTACTTAACTACACAGAAAACTGAGATTTTAATTCTATTTTTTAAGTATATTTTACATTTTTATTTTATTCTATTTATTTTGTTATTAAAGGATATTGTTGTTACATTGTAAGAATTTAAGTGGTGCTTAAAAATGATTACTATACAGAACACTTCTATGTTCACTGTACAGAGCTAGAAGTACTAACTTCTTGCTATCTCTGTACAGCAAACATGCTCGTGTTATGTGTGTTACCACCTGGTAAGAGTACAGATTTAATGTGGCCACGAAAAGCAAGATGAAAACAAACAGCGTGTAACTGTACAATATGAATTGAAGTGATCACCCATATTACGGTGGGCGACCAGTGGCAGCTTTTATTTTTGTTACTGTTAGGCGGCCCCCCCAGATTAATTGTTGTTACCTCCTGTGCCCCCAACCAGAAAATTCTCTGGACCCACCTCTGATGCATCTTCGATAAAGAGCTTTAGGGCAATGATTGATGTCACAGGGGGTGACCAATCAGATTACGGGGGGGCGGGTGCCAACATGGAAGCCCTGCCTCTGACCACAGTGAGACTGAAAACATAGTAAGGTGGGTCAGGCATATTAAATCATACTAAATGGGTATTACCTTGCAATATTATTAAAGGAATCATACTAAACATAACTATTGCTATTAGTCATATTATTTGATACACCTGTGAAACATCATGCAGTGCAGTACAACAGCTGTGCCATAAATTCTGCTTTTATAAATCTTATACATGTTCAGTCTTGTTGACATTATCAAAATGGTGTTAATTCTACTTAATGTTATTTGTTGAGGTCATAGTCGGTGGTGGTGCTGTGCTGGTGTGGTTTCTGGGCTTCTCTTCTTTAAGGTGTCGGCGTGTAGTTTGATCACAAAAGGAGTCTGCGGAGTCAAGGCGGGTGGAAGGAAGAAGCAATCTTTATTGAAACAAAATCTAGCGCCTTGAGTCCTGATCAGAAGCGGCCGTGTTCTGATATTATCAAATCTGTGGACAAAACAATGCCAAAAAGCTCTGCCCTCTGCTTCCTCAGAACCTCAGCCTTGGCTTCTTAGGAGGTTTTTCAAGTGCCACCACCCTGTTTCTTTCCCTGCACCGGCCTTTAGAGCCCCTTTCCCAGTAAACACCCACTTCTTCTAATTGGTTATTTTGGCATATTATCCAATAGCCTAAAAGAGGAGTTGACCTGTTTCTCTACTCTTCTCCCCTAACTCATCTGACCTGGCTGCTGTCAACTGTAGGTCTTGTCCCCAAAATGACCCAAATGGGTTCCCCATCCCTCTATGGGAACATAAACGTTTGGGCATCTCCCACCATTTGGTGGGGGCCAACTTCAGGTTTTTGTACTCTATGATGGCCTGCCGTCTACTAACCTTTAGCCTTCACCAGTTGAAAAACTACTTTAGGACCCCTGGAGCTGTGAGCCTCACTCTGTCTGCACTCTTTAACTCATATGAGGAGAAACAATTAGTCATCATTTAATCTACACTAAGTAAATTCAAAAATCAGAATGTGTTGCCATCCAGACACCTCACTGGACTGCATTATCTCGACAATTGTTGCTTATATTTTGCCTTCAAGTATTTTAATGGAGAGGGCAAAATATCAGGAACACTGATGAATATAATGCACCCTGGCACAGCAGCATCCACTTTGACTCCTGTAATAAACAGCAACCAGAATGATCACCTTTTGACAATGTCAGCTAAAACTAGAAATATATAAGTTTTATAAATGAAGAATGTATGGCAGAGCAGTTGAACTTGATTATCTTAGATTGCACAAGTGCGCTGTATGACATAGGTGATGAGTCTATGTATATTAATAATTGTAATGAATATATATTGATTAATAATTTAAGTAATCATACGGCATTGATGCTGCATGCTGCACTTTGGGAGAACTGAAGAGTAAGGACCAAAGATCTTAAAGCTCAGGAGTGATAATGACAACGATGTTACATGTCTCGTGTTAATGGTTGTAGCCGGGTTCTGGTAGTTGGTGGGACAGTGATGTTTGCCGGATACAGGTAGGTGGAGGGGCAGTGATGCTGGTTTTGTCCTGAAACACTTTCAGCTGTTCTGGGGTTGCTTGATGTTGAACCTAGGCCACTGTTCTTTTTCACCTTCTTGGTTTGGCTCTTGCTTCCAAGATGGCCATCTTTTAAGTGTTGTTTTCTCATGTCATTTTGTATTTTTTTTTGCTTCATTCCGCAACCTCAACCTAATAAATCTCCTGATGATCTTATCTTTTACTCCACAGCATGATGGAAGCCGGCTGGAGAGTGCCAGAGCTTCCTTCTCCAACACATCCACTGCATTTGGAAGGAGCTTCCAAATTCACCACATCGAGGAACTGTTTAGGACAAAGACTGGTTCCTCCCTCAGGAACCAGTCTTTGTCCTAAACAGTTCCTCGATGTGGTGAATGACATCATAGGCTTCTTGGGAGGGGTGGCAAAATGCAACTTAACTTACCTTGGTTTTTGCATTGTTTTTCCTGTTCTCTGTTCTCTGTTTTTAAACTTCCCAGTGTTGTGGTATTTGAAAGTGTGCGAAAGTACAAATTCATTGTTTGAATATAATTACCGGACATATTTTTTTGTTATTAAAATCTTTGTACGTGGTTAAATTGCTCCTTCTGACTTTAGCCACCCATGCTTTTCTCCTGTCTCTGTCTTTGGGGAAGCCATACATGCGCACACCTTTCCCTGAGCGACTGGAGCAACCCCATGCAGCACAGCATAACATGGTGAACACTGTATTCAAGGACAACATAGCGGAAAGAACACAAACAGCTTGACATGCTGATCTGTTTGAATTTAGATACTGTTTTTAAGGAATTCATTGTGGTTTTAAATGCATTGGGAAAAACAAGACTGTGTGTGACTTATTATGCATCAATGATTAGAGTAAGTTTGGGATAAGTAAGAATAGTTAACAAATAGTGATAGAATTCCAGTTACTTGCAATGAATTCAAATCCAAATTAAAAAATTTTGCCATGGATTTCCTTTAAGAACACAGTTATCATCATCTGATATCATCAGACTTATTGTGCAGTCAATTGGCAAATCATTGTCAGTCAACTGTTAGTCTGCCTCCTTCAAGTCTGAAAGTAAAAAAAAAAAAGAAAGAAAATATTATGATTGTATTGCCGTCAATGACTACAGGTACAGGTTTAGTATAGTTAACAGAGTTCAAAGCAAGCGTTTATATATATATTAATAAGAATAGTTAGCAAGTAGTGATAGAATTCCATTTAAATGCAATGAATTCAAATCAAAATTTAATTTATTTGCCATGGATTTCTGATTAGAACACAGTCATAATGCTGTTGGGAGTCCAGACTTGTCAGTCACCCACTAGACCTGCCTCACTCAAGTCTCAAAAGTAAAAAAAAAAATAAACAGAGAAAATAGTACGATTTTATTGCTGTCAACAACAGTACAGGTTTAGTAAATTTAAAGCTAGTGTCTGTAATGTTGTTCAGAAACACATTTTGTTATACTGGATGAAAGGATCCTGCTATCCTGAGAGTAGTCAATACATTATGTATTCAGAAAAAGGAACGAAAATAATCGGACCTCTGTGGCAGCTGTAGGACTGGGAAAAGCTGACTAATCCGTGTCATCCGGCCCGGATAGCACGGATTGGTCAGATGCCTTCATGTCTCGTCCTCTGTCCCTCCCTCCTCCACGCGTGCACACGTTACGTTTCACTAGCCGTTTTTAGACAGAGCACCAAGCCGCCAATTTGCCCGTCCTTTTGGCGGCTCTGTCCGCGGTTTTTGACAGAGGGCGGCAAATTGGGGGTCTGTTTTGGTCCGCCGATTTTCCGCCTTGGTGGGTACACTTATTTCCGCCTCGACTGCTATCTAAAAACGAGGCGGCCTCTGCATGAGGTGGGCGGAGGTGTCAATGACCTGCACTGTTGTGAATCACAGCCGGGGAGTTTTAAAACCAAGAAACAGCTGATCACAGCAGTCAGTCCTTCATTTCACCCGCGGACATTAAGATGAACAACTGGACAGCCGCTGAGATCCAGGAGATGCTAGCGTCTCCTGGGTCTCTGTAGCTGTTTGGTTGTGTTAGCTTGATGTTGTGTCGGAAAGCTATAGGACGGTCGCTACTTTCAAATTAAAAGCTCCCCGCTAAGAACCCAGTTCTAAACTCCAATGGGGTGCAATGTAAAGCTCTTATTTTGCAGACAAATTCTATGTCACCGTTCACAGCCCAACTTAGAGCTTCACGTCTCATGACATGTTTACGCCTACCTCAGAGGCGGCTTTTGGAAAAGGAGAAATATTACGCCTTGGTTTTAGAAAGACAGGCCGGCACATTGCCGTCCTTACCTTGGAGCAAATGTGTCGTCTTTTCTATCTAAAATGGGCGAGTGATGCCGGAAATATTCAGCACACTCCTCTGCAGAAATATGGAGTTGCAGGAGAAAACGTTCATTTGGTAACAATGGCAGAGAAAATGCAGCCAGCGTTACTTGTAACAGCTCACCCCGCTAAAAAGGCAAAGAAAAGAAAGCCTCAGGCAGAAAAGGCTGCGACGAAAAAGGCTATGGATAAAGAAAGAAGTCGGGCCGAGTCAACATCGGCGCGGCGTTTGAGCGGTGGAGACAACTGGGGCATGTGAAGGGCTTGAAAAGTGATGCAGAGGTTGCTCTCTTTCTGCTGGACAGGTAATTATTTGTTTTGTTTCAGGGGGATTTGTATTTTCATGAAATATGTGAGGTTTGCCAACTTGGCTTCGTTTGTAGCTCGTATTAGCCCAATGCTAACATTAGCTTCTTTGTGTGTTGTTTTTAGCCATGAGAATGGCTAATGAGTCGGCCCAATTTCCACTGGATAGGGGTCCACTGCGTTGCGGCTCTGATCCGGGTTTTGCTCCGCCTTCCGGCAATCCCCACCGGTTGCGGTTTGAGTCTGCAACGGCGCAGTACGGTAGACAGCTGGCCTCACGATGTATGCTGGTGTCAATACGGAGTGTTTTATTTTGAAAAGTAACCAGATGTAGTTTTTTATTTTGGCGTAGGGTTGCACGATTCTGGAAAAAATGTGAATCACATCACATCAATTTTTTTTGCTTAGAATTGAGATTACGATTCTCTGGCACGATTTTTTCACAAAATGTTTATTGCACTGATGAGTAGAAAAACATAGTAGTATCCCAGCGGGCACCTTGAGGTCAATTTGACGTTGAAAATTAGTCAAGATTTTGACTACCATCATAAATAGCCTACAGGAGCTTTGACATCCTTATGGTTGTAAAGAGGTTCAACAAAGGGATCGATCCCACATCGGGTTACTGAGTTATATATTGTAAGTCAAAATATTTGACATCAAACCAACATTGCTGCTCAATACCTGACATCAAATTGGCGTTGATTTGATATCTAGAAACATGGCGTTGAATAGATGTCAAATTGATGTCCCAATAAAAATGCTGTGAATTTGGGTGTGGGTTTTTTTATGCTTTAGAGATGACAGACAAAAGACTGTCAATCTGCAACTATTAAACTTTCAATCTAAATATTCAATGGACAATATACATCTAAACTGACATCAGCTGAAGTCATGCACATTCGCCCCATGGGACGGGAAAAGAAATGAATGGGTGTCAATTTTCTGGTCCGAGTCATTGGAGTCCAGATATGTTGTTTGTGGATTTATTTATTTTTTTCTTTGCACGAAAAAACTGCATTTAAATTCACAATCATTGATATAGGCTATTGAGATTTATTGAATTTCTCAGTTTGATTCAGAGTATTTGACCCATTCTCACTGTAACATCTCTTCATACTCCATCAGCTGAAACAAAACAAACTAGAACGCTGGCTTAAATTTGTGTAGAAAAACACTTTAAGGATATTAATCTTATTAATAGTATTAATTAATTCATAATAACATTTTGATTAATGTATTATATTATGATCCATTAATTAAATAAATAATTATAAATATTAAATACAAATAATATATTGATATAAGAAAAAATAAACAAAACATTTATTGTTTTATGTTTATCTAATAATATAATATAATAGTTCAATATTAATCAATTGATATTGTTAATTAGGTGTTCATTTTTTAAAAATGTATTATATTTTAATACATTCATAAAAAATATATATAAATCATGAAATGCAGGGATCGTCCGGAGTCGAATGTGCTAACAGCGCATATGTGTCTGTGTCAAGTGCACAGTGCACAGATATCAGCCATCTCATTTGACAGATCACCTCGGATACAGATGACAGGCACACAGGAGGACTCTGATTGGACAGTTGTGATTGCATCTATTTTTGGCCTTAATATAAACCACTGGTCCGGCCGGCGCTGCTGCTCGATACCCTTTGACCTCATCGTAGGTAAGTACGTGTCATATCTGACATTAGCATACTGAACTAGTTAATAAAAGTTGATTTTATTTATCCCGGTGTGAGCTAACGGCGCTACCCGGCTCTGCTATATAAAACATTAGGCTGCACTCTGAGCTAACAGCGGTGACTTTGCTTTTTGGCCTTTGTTCTGTCGCGGCGCGAACGGTAGCCATTTTCTCTCCCGGTGCGAGCTAGCGGCGCTACTCGGCTAGTAACTGTTACCTAAAACATTAGGCCGCGCTCTAAGCTAACAGTGGTGACTTTGGTTTTTGGCCTTTGTTCTGTCGCGGCGCGAACGGTAGCCATTTTCTCTCCCGGCGCGATGTAACGGCGCTACTCGGCTCTGGTAACTGTTGTCCAAAACATTAGGCCGCGCTCTAAGCTATCAGCGGTGACTTTGTTTTTTTGGCCTTTTGTTCTGTCGCGGCGCAAACGGTAGCCATTTTGTCTCCCGGTGCGAACTGTACTGTCATGCATAGATCCTTTACACAGGTCCTATTTTTAATAGGAGACATTACACTCTCAATTTTGGGATTTAAAAAGAATGAATTCTTTTTTTTTGTTTTTCTGTTTTTATACAAGTACATTAACACAAGCTAAAAGCTTTATTTCTTATCTGTCTACTTATTCAGTTTGTGGCTAGTATTTAATACTCCCTTCTGTCCGCCAACACGTTTCTCCTTGTGTTTGTTTGTCTGTGATAAAATCTGATTACCTGTGGGTTTTTTTAAAAACATTTTTATGTAGTTAAAAAAAAATCATACTTTTGTGATACACGTTTACAACCTGCCTTGATTAAATAGAAAAGGAAGCATTTTCATGACTATTTTTGCTTTTGGTAATAAATGTGCATTCAGATGTTGATAAAATCCTGTACATTTGATGCAGTTAATGTCATTTTTACTTGTGTGGTATATTTATTGTCATAGTATGCTATTATTTAGTTTGTCAGAATATAAATTTTTCGTATCATAAGATGCGAAAAACTGAAATTTCCTACACATACCTGCAAACTTGTAGCTTTTCTGCGACAATCACCATTTTCTTGGTCAATCGGGTCATTCATGTGAATCACTAGAACCAGAGTTTTTTTGTGCAGGGGGGGCAGGCTAGGCTTTTTTGTTGTTGTAGCTTTCCATTGTTTTTCGTCACGAGGCAAAGCACACAGCCTACTCTTGCGATTTCCCGGTGGGGAATTGTCTAGTTATTCATCCTCCCGCTCTTCTTTCAGCACTTTTCTCGTGCTGCGCCGTTGAACAAAAAATATATCAAATATGCGGCTTGATCGGACTCGGTATGCTATTATTTTTCTCTCAAATATTAATTCTTCGTCGTAAGACTATTAATAGATAGATCTTTATTGTCATTCAAAATACACACCGCACAGGTGCACATATGAATGAAATTTCATTGCAAATGGCTCAAAATAGTAACACTTTTTGCACACATGCATAAGGTGGAAACAGTGTTTGCTGCACAAGACATTATGAGCTTGTAGATCTGCTATTTTCAAAACAATTTTGAAACTGTTCAGTTTTGATTTTTATATCTCCTGCAGCTCCTGGTCTGGCCACCAGCCCATCACGGTCAAGTTCCACAACTTTGTGAGACGCTGCCTACATTATTCCTGGTGAGCCTACTGGTATGATCATCTATCTATCTGTCATCTATCAGCTATCTATCATCTGTCATCTATCTATTATTTATCTATCATCAGCTATCTATCGTCATATAGATCCATCCTTGTGGATGTTAAAAATCCAAACTCCAAAGTTGTCCCTTTCAAAATAACACGTTTGTGTGCATATTTAAATATAATGTATGGAAAATTATTTCTTCAGACAACTCAAATGATGAAGATGGTGGAGCCGGCGTTCGTGAAAATGTTGTCAACGTCATGAAGAGGTTAGTCCTGTTCTTTATCTGTTAATCCTGGAAGACTGGTCAACAGCCAATAGTGTGCCACCCCCCAAGTCCCAAAAGAACAATGACAGCCTTTGATTTTAAATGATTTTGGCATTCCCAACTTTTACCTTGTTTCTGTTTGTCTGTGGAGTTCATATTTCACCATTGGATGTAGTTTAATGTGGTTAAATGTGTGAAAATGTCTTTCTGGTGTGGTGTTGGTTCATTTGTGAAAGTTACAAGTATCACAGTGAAGAGTTTTGCTTCCTTGTTTTTGACACTCCACTCACAGCAACAGAAACATATTGTATTAATAAGTAAAAAGTTGGTATACTTCCACGTAACCTGGCCTGACCTTTTTCCTGTTTCCTGTTTTTTTGTTTTGTTTTTTCTTTTCTATGTTTTTGTAAAACTTTTATATAACCAGACCCCAGGAATAATGGCAGCAGTGGAACTGAGGTTAATGGGGATCATAATAAAGTAATAACCTCGATTTAATAGCATTTATGTGTATGTGTTTGACAGAGTCCTTACAAATAAGATCATGGCAGGACTGGACGGTGGTGGTGGCAAGGGTGCCTTTAGAAGAATGATCCTTTGGAAGGTCATGATTGGTAAGTAGAATTTCTTTTTTTGCATGACCTAGGATTTTGACCGTATTGTTCCGAATATAGGACGACCCTGATTATAAGACGACCCCTTCTTTTCAAGACTTCAGAAAAAGACTCTGATAACCAAAATTTGTTTCTCAATAACAAACTCACATACCCTCCTGTCAATCTCTTGGAAGCGGCCGCTTAGAGGACCATGATAAGCTTTTCTCTTAGTGTTGGCGTTTTCAGACGATCTTTTTGGACCCGCCATCTTCGGACGTTACACTCCATAACTCCATATTTCTTGGCTGTTTGGCACCTCTGCTGCACTGATCTCCATTATCTTAAAATTAGCATCATAGCTCCGCCTCAGATGTCAGTTAACTCGTCTCTCGATTTTTCATATCCTGTCACTTCTTCTCCGCTGTGATTGACAGATAACCCCAGCCACAGTCAGTGTTGCCAGATTGGGCGGTTTTTCCGCCCAATTGGGCTACTTTTGTTGACGCCAGGCGAGAAATAAATACATTGGGCGGGTGAATAAAATTTGGGCTGCTTTTGTCCACATTTGGCGAGGTTTTTTTTTTTTTTTTTTTAAAGATTTTTTTCTGGCATAGACACCTTTTATTAAGCAGTAGACAGATAGGAAATACGGGAGAGAGAGGGGGATGTGACATGCAGCAAAGGACCTCCGGCCGGAATCGAACCGGGGTCGGCTGCATATATGGCATGCGCTCCAACCACTCGACCACCTGCGCGCCAATTTGGCGAGTTTTTAATATTGTGAAAACAGCACTCTGAACTGCGGGAGCCCATCAGGAGCGCCGGAGGAGCAAGTTAAATAGAACAGAAAAGCGCCAACCCCACCCCCCGGCTAACGGCGAGGAGCATAACTCTCTTCCCCCCCGTTAACAGCGAAAAGCGGCTCCCCCCCCCCCCACACACGCACAATGGTGTCTGGCAACTTCGTGATTTGGGCTGGTTTTTAGTGGATTGGGCGGGTTCTAAGATCTGATTGGGCTGGAAACTGTCAATCCGATCTGGCAACACTGGCCACAGTGTCAGTGACGACTCTACAATAAGCTGGCGCCCTCTGCTGTTGCGGTCGTGTAGCACAGACAACTATCAGCATGTGTCAACAGTTAGACCCCGATTATAAGACGACCCCACTTTTTTACATAATTTTCATCGAAAAAAACCTCGTCCTATATTCGGGTCAATACGGTACTAGCCATATGTTGCTGAAATAAGTTATTTTGATAAATGTTTGATCCTCAGACAAAAAAACTGACTTTACTCAACGCTTGTAAAATGTTCTTTTTTCAGATGCCATTTTTTCATATGCATACTACTATGCCTCTGCCAAAGCAATGTTTTTTTTGTTTTGTTCAAGTTCTATCATTTGATAAGAAATGAGTTTTACAAAAGAAAAAAAAAAAATAGTCTCCAAGATGAGAGGGCATCCTTTAATCCCTCATGTTGTACAGTGTTTATTGGGGCCGTATCTTTGGCTAGGTGATATGTGATAGCTGCTTTGATCGGCTTTCTAAAACGGAGGCGTAATATTCCTCACGTAAACACGTGACGTGACATGAAGCCCGAAGTTGGGCTGTGAACAGTTGACAACGAATTTGTCTTCAAAATAAGAGCTTTACATTGCACCCCATTGGAGTTTAGAACTGGGTTCTTAGCGGGGGGCTTTTAATTTGAAAGTAGCGACCGTTTCTAGCTTGCGCTACAACAACAAGCTAACACAACCAAACAGCTAGAGATCCAGGAGACGCTAGCATCTCCCTGATCTCAGCGGCTGTCCTGTTGCTCATCTAGCAGGCGAGGTGGAAATAAGTGTACCCTCCGAGGCGGCAAATCGGCAGACCTAAACAGACCCTCAATTTGCTGCCCTCTGTCTAAAATCGCGGACCTAGCCGCCAAAAGGACGGGCAGATTGGCGGCTTGCTGCCTCGTCTTAAAACGGCCTCTCACTTACTCCTTCCAAACACTCAACTGCAGGCGGGCTTCCTCTACTGAATCACGCGTTGTAAAGATGCTTTACCACAGATTGAGGGAGGAGGCAGCGGCAGTGCTGCACTTGGGAGGGCTCCAAAAAATCCGGGAGGAAAACAGGAGCGTTTGTTTGTGATTCAGCTCGAGATATAAAATGCTGAAATAAGATCACGTGTATGTGTGAATCGAGATTGCGATTTTTTAACGATTTTTCGTGCAGCCCTATTTTGGCGCTTGACTTCCTGTCTACTCCGTGCTAAATTCAGCTGAATTGCTACGTCTTGCATCTCCTTCTCCCTGCTGAGTCCCACTAACAGATGCGTGTTCAAGTTTGTGGGGGAGTGGCTTAGGACGGAGCACTGACGAGATGGGGAGGGAGGGGGGGTGGAACTTGGAGGAGGTGCCACTTTCAAATCTTGCTAGCTCTCTTGCTAGCTCTCCAGGATTGTAGACCCTAGCTTTAAAGGAGTTCAAATCAATTAACACAAGCATATAAATGTTGCAAAGCAAAGCATTTATTGACTATTATTTACCGATTAGCATGGTTTTCCTGTTTTCTATTGCCCGCTAAGCACGTCCTGGAACTTTTGGAGGGCCACATGGACCACGTGATTGGCCAACGTTTAGAACTCGTTGTCACCACTCTCTCTCGAGGCTCTTTACGCGGATCTGGGCTGCATAAATAGTGACGTACGGATAGGGGCAGGAACATCTGGTGACGCAACCAGGAAATGCTCTGAAGGCTAGACCATCCCATTTAACAACGGTTGATGCCTGCTGTCGCTCAATTCAGGGTCTGCATCCTTCGGAGGCCGCATTTGAAGGCCAATTAAGTCAATCCACCGCGCGAAGGCTGTCCCAATCCAAAGGCTCCTCCAAATACAGCCTTCTTTTCCCTGTTTTTGGAAGATGCACAGCTACTATCCTTCGTGGCCTCACATATCCCAAGATTCTTTGCGTGCCCGAAGAGAAGAAAGAATGAAATAATGGTGACCTCAAGTGGCACAGATCTCGCATTTAATGGTCTACACTTGGTTTTTACTCATTTGAACATCCAATGCCAGATGTGTTAAACTTAAAGGGACCCTAAGGCCCACACACACACACACCGCCCAGACCCAAACCAACAGCCATTTGCCTTTATCTGACCACTCCGTTGCCTGACCCATTCGGCAGAAAAGTTGCATTGAACATACCGCTTCAACGTGCTGCCAACTCCACAATAGCGTGTACGTTCTGTGCTTGCACGAGATGCAATAAGCCTCCTTAACAGCGGGTGGCGCTAGTCTCGTGCCAGTACTCCAAAACATGAAAACAGGAAATGACGGAACGGAGTGAATAGAAAAACAAAGCGCACACCATAGAGTTTGGCGGCGCACACAGTATTCCGACCCACCCGAACACTGCGCTGATTCACTAGCACACTGCCAATCAGAATGGTCCTACAGCTAGCATACAACCAGACAATCCAATGGCTCAGATGGCCAACAGTCAACCCTCTCAGCGTTGGCATGTTTATTTGTAGCAGACGCAGTCCATGCAGTCCCAAAAGCTTCCAACGCAGCTGAACAAACAGATTTGTTTCCGAACTCGTCCATGTCTCCCCAACGCTTCAGATGGCCAACGGTTGGCCCGGTGTGTTTCAGGCTTTAAAACCTCAAAATGTCAATTAAAATATGTTGGTAATGCTCAGCTTGATGCCTTTTGGAAGTAGAGCCTTTAAAAGCCTCCACTTTCAAACATTAAACATTCAGAGGTTGACTTACATCTTATTGTGACTGTTAAGATGTTAAGGCTTTTATTACTTCATATACATAATCGGACCAAGATGAACAGAATTGCTGCTTTATTTCCAGACTGTAAAACTGAACAGGCTAGTTAAACATTTGCATTGAATAAAGAGCGAAGTTTAGGATTATCCTTATGATGATTAGATTTTTTTTGCTGTATAAGAGCCCTTTTGTCTGTTGACATAACACAAAACATCTTTTACATTTCATTGTGTTTTAGGGAGCAAACAGAGAGTTTCATCACTGTACGAGGTCAGAACGAACATTTGTTCACAGGGGCGAAACATTCAGCCACGGTTGAATGGAATTAAGGCAATAATAAATGATAAACAGCCCATTTGTAAGTCCTGATGTCACTTTTTTGTACATCTTTGAATCCCTGTGTTAATGTGATCTTGTATTTGAGTTTTTTCTTGCTTCTCTCTGTGTTTAGAACAGTTCTGGAAACAATGGGCCTGCAGGGGAAGGTCAAGCCACAGCGGGCCAAAAACTAGTAGGTGCTAGTTCGATGATAAAAGAATTCTGCGGAGGCAAGGCTGGGTGGAATGGTAGAGCAATCTTTATTGAAACAGAATCTTGAGCCCTGTGTCCGTATCAGAAGTGGCTGCGCTCTGATATTATCAAATCCCTGGAAAAAGCAATGCCAAAATGCTTCTCCCTCTGCCCGATCAGAACTCCTATCAGCCTTTGATCTAAGGAGATATACCAAGTGCCACCTTTTTCTTTCTCTTCCTTTAGAGTCCCTTTTCCAGTACACACCCACTGTCATGACTGTAGATTCTTGTTCGTTGTGTTCTTGTGTCTGGTTTTGTCTTGTGGTTTCTTGTATTTGATTTCCATGTCTTTGTATCTTGTCTTGTGTCTTGTTTTTCCCATGCCCTCATGTGTCCTTTAAGTTCTGTGTTTTTTCCTATGTTCCCTCTGGCTCCCTCTGTCTATTGCCCTGTTCCTTTCATGTTCTCATGTGCTCCTCCCCTTGTCTCACCTGTTGGTCCACCTCACCTGTTCCTCGTCTTGTCATCAGTGTCTGTGTATTTAGTCTCTGTGTTCCCTTCACTCCTCGTCTGGTCATTGTAATTGTCAGCCTCTGTCTCGTCCACGCTCCTGTCCATGTGCCTGCTCCTGTCAGTTCCTTGTTCCCCACGGTATGTGTTCTTTGGATTTTGATTTCTGGTTTTTTGATGTTTGAGTTTAACTTTGATTTTTTTCTTTGTACTTTGTCCTGCCTTTTAGTTGCTACTTTGTATTGCTGTTTTTAGTTGCTACTTTGCCTCTTGCCCCCGTTTTGTCTGTTTGGTGTTCAGCTTTGCAACAAAGCTCGCCTTTTGTTTCCCCTATCCTTGCCTCTCGTGTTACTGCATTTGGGTCCACCTTCCCCTTTCCTTAGTCTTCCCTAAAACCCCGACCTGACAGAATGACCAGACCAAGTAAAATGGACCCAGCAGACTACAGAAAACAGCTCCTTGACATTGAGGAGAAATTGTGGGGGGATCTTGATGTCAAGACGGACGAAAGGGAAATGCTACAGATAATAGCTGAATTTAACAGGACAATATTTGATAAGCCTTGGTTGTGGGCAGTTCCATGTGCTGTGGAGTTAATTGCCGAAGTTGCTGACCTCAGGAGAACCTTGCTGGTCAAGCTAAGCAGCAGCAACTCCCAGCAAGCTCCCAGTGTTTCAGCCCATGCCTCAGCCTCAGCCAAAGCTAAGCTACCAGCCCATGCCTCAGCCAAAGCTAAGCTACCAGCCCAAGCCCATGCCTCAGCTCCTTCAGCACATGCCTCAGCCCATGCCTCAGCTAAAATGTCCCCTTTTTGTGGAACCCGCCTGGCCTACAAAATACCTCCACCAAGAAAGCAACGTTCTCGGCAGCGTCCTGGCTCCTTGAAGTCTGGCAATGGAGCCCCAACTCCATTGTCAACTGCCCAGCCAGCGCTTGCCGGGTTTGCACCGCTAAAGGTGTGGCTGACACCCACGCCTGCCAGTGGCCTTCAGTCGGCGGCCCGGTCGACACCTGTTCCTGCCAGTGGCCTTCAGTCGGCGGCCCAGTCGGCGCCTGTTCCTGCCAGTGGCCTTCAGTCGGCGGCCCGGTCGGCGCCTGTTCCTGCCAGTGGCCTTCAGTCGGCGGCCCGGATGGCGCCTGTTCCTGCCAGTGGCCTTCAGTCGGCGGACCTGATGGCGCCTGTTCCTGCCAGTGGCCTTCAGGCGGCGGACCTGATGGCGCCTGTTCCCGCTCCTCGGTCGGAGGCCCGGCCGAGTCCAGTTCCCGCTCCTCGGTCGGAGGCCCGGCCGAGTCCAGTTCCGGCTCCTCGGTCGGAGGCCCGGCCGAGTCCAGTTCCGGCTCCTCGGTCGGAGGCCCGGCCGAGTCCAGTTCCGGCTCCTCGGTCGGAGGCCCGGCCGAGTCCAGTTCCGGCTCCTCGGTCGGAGGCCCGGCCGAGTCCAGTTCCCGCACCTCGGTCGGAGGCCCGGCCGAGTCCAGTTCCCGCACCTCGGTCGGAGGCCCGGCCGAGGCCCATGCCAAGTCCTGTCCCTGCTCCTCGGTCGGAGGCCCGGCCGAGGCCTATGCCAAGTCCTGTCCCTGCTCCTCGGTCCGAGTTCGTCCACTGCCAGCCACCGTTCATCAGCTTCCAGGCCACCAGCTCCCTGCAAACCCCTGTTGGTGGTCCAGCCAAGACCCAGGAGGTTTTCCCAGCCAGTGGGCCGGCCTCCAGAACGCCTACGCCTTCATCTTCGTCGCCGGCCTCCAGAACGCCTTCGCCTTCGTCGCCGGCCTCCAGCACGCCTTCGCCTTCGTCGCCGGCCTCCAGAACGCCTACGTCTTCGTCCACATCCCCGGCCTCTAGTGGGTCCCAGTCCACGTCCCCGGCCTCTAGTGGGCCCACATCCCCGGCCTCTAGGGGGCCCCAGCCCACATCCCCGGCCTCTAGGGGGCCCCAGCCCACATCCCCGGCCTCTAGGGGGCCCCAGCCCACATCCCCGGCATTCTGTTTGTTTGGACCTTGGCCCTCCTCCTAAACCCCCTCCACCCTCCCGACTTCACTTGGACTCATGTATTGAGGGACATCTGGGAGCTGTCCCTTGAGGGGGGGGGTACTGTCATGACTGTAGATTCTTGTTCGTTGTGTTCTTGTGTCTGGTTTTGTCTTGTGGATTCTTGTATTTGATTTCCATGTCTTTGTATCTTGTGTCTTGTTTTTCCCATGCCCTCATGTGTCCTATAAGTTCTGTGTTTTTTCCTATGTTCCCTCTGGCTCCCTCTGTCTATTGCCCTGTTCCCTTCATGTTCTCATGTGCTCCTCCCCTTCGTTGTCTCACCTGTTGGTCCACCTCACCTGTTCCTCGTCTTGTCATCAGTGTCTGTGTATTTAGTCTCTGTGTTCCCTTCACTCCTCGTCTGGTCATTGTAATTGTCAGCCTCTGTCTCGTCCACGCTCCTGTCCATGTGCCTGCTCCTGTCAGTTCCTTGTTCCCCACGGTATGTGTTCTTTGGATTTTGATTTCTGGTTTTTTGATGTTTGAGGTTAACTTTGATTTTTTTCTTTGTACTTTGTCCTGCCTTTTAGTTGCTACTTTGTATTGCTATTTTTAGTTGCTACTTTGCCTCTTGCCCCCGTTTTGTCTGTTTGGTGTTCAGCTTTGCAATAAAGCTCGCCTTTTGTTTCCCCTATCCTTGCCTCTCGTGTTACTGCATTTGGGTCCACCTTCCCCTTTCCTTAGTCTTCCCTAAAACCCCGACCTGACACCCACACTAATTGGTAAATTATCCAATAGACTAAAAGAGGAGTTGACCTGTCTCCCTCATAACTCATCTAACTTGGCTGCGGTCCACTTTAGGTCTTGTCCTCAAATTGACACCTCTATCCTTCTACGGGAACATAAACATTTAGACATCTCCCACCATTTGGCGTGCGGGCCAACCTCAGGTTTAGTACTTTATGATGGCCTGCCGCCTGTAAACCTTTAGCACTCACGCAGTTGAAAAACTACTCTAGGGCCCCTGGAGCTGTGAGCCTCACTCTGTCTGAATTCCTTAACTCACATCAGGAGAAACAATTAGTCATCATTCAATCTAAACTAAGTAAACTCAAAAATCAGAATGTGTTGCCATCCAGATACCTCACCCCTAACTGTTAGCTAGCTAGTAATGATACACAGTAAAAAATGGAGTGTCATTATTTCAGAGTCAAACTGTTTTAACCTAGATAGAGTATTTACAACTCCATGGAGAGTAAACCACGTCTAACAGTAGTGTTAAAAGTCAGTATCAGGTTCTCCAGACATGCAGTGAAAAGTTCAACTCTACAGAGTGATGACTAGTGCCAGTCTGCCTGTGGTGTTGAAGCTCTGCGCACAAGGTATTATTTCCGGTGTGGCGCTATAGTCAGGTAAGTAACGTTAACATTACCATGCTGGTAACATCGTTTAATAAGGATTTTTCAACTAAACAGGGTTGTATAGTTTCACTGATGTCGATTGAGGACATGTTGGCAACATTTACCCATCGGTTTGATGATATTGTCAAGTAGCTACATGCTAACAGTTGCTAACAGTTCAATATCTTCTCATTAAGATGCACCTATATATAACATGTTACCTACATATTTCTTCTGAATGCTGTCGAGATAATACTATTGCCACCTGTCGTATGACATAATTTTAACAACCAGGTTAACGTTTATCGAAGCTAATTAGCGATTATTAGCATTCTAATGTATGCTAATAATCGCTAACTAGCTTCCATGCTAGGCGAACGAACTTTCGGGAAGAAGCAGGTAATGTTGTAATGTGTCCATTAAGTTATCTCTGGTCTTTATTGTTTTAAGCCAAATGCCAAAGGAATATGCTGATTTGGAGTTTCACTCCTTATTTAGTGAGTAATGTGTATTTTGCATAAGTTAACTGATGGCATTGTAGGAGACACTACTTTGATAAAAGGGATAATTAATTACTGGTAATTAATTATACTTTTAGAAGGGGCACCACCTCCGATGATTCTCTGTGCGACTAGCTCGGAGGGAACTAGCCAGAATATTAACTGTCCAAGTTTGGCTTGAACACAAAAGATCAGTCTCGAATTGATCTGTTGAATTTCAAATTGCTCCTATTCTGAAGTCATGAATTCTTTCCACGATACCATCGATTTCCCACTTCAAATTAAAAGAGCACAGACAACGACATACAGTTAAATATGTTTATTTACTAAATAAAAGCAGAATAAAGGATGTGAAGTAATAATTCAAATGGGTGACAACATTAACAAATTGTGGAATTATGAAATAAAATGAGGACAAGATGGATTTTAAACAATGGTGGATTTTAGTGTAAGTAACCGATGATCTACCACTACGGAATCAATGTTTATTATATCGAGGCGATATGGCGAGGGCTTTGAATTTGTGATATATGTCTATATATATTCGAAGCTTCCACAAACACCAACTTTGATCTCATTCGAGTGTGACTCGTGTGAAATGTTTCGCCTACTTGGTTGAAGAAGAGTGGGGTCCCGGACTCCGGACTGTCTGGAGCAGCTTCGTGCAGGGAGGCAGCGGCGGTTTCAGAGCCGCTGGAGAGCGATGCCGTCTCGGTTCACCTGAGGACAGCTCCTGGCCCAGCAGTGTTCTTTCTTGAGAGCGCTGGATGCGGCCGGAGACGATCGGGTGCTATTTCTTCTTTAGGCTGTGGATTTCTTCACGGCTTCTTGAGCAGTTAACTGCACCGACTTTATAATAATCACGAGTTCTGTTCAGTCTCTTTCTTGAGCTGGTTATTACGGAGCTCCGAACATATATCGATAAGGTTTCTTGTATAAAAATATCGTGGAAAGAAACGCCGGCCGAACGATCTGTCTTAGTTACTAAATACAAGAACAATTAAAACCACAAGCAGTGATGAACTCGCAGTCCGCGCGTGTCGGGCTGCGGTGTTGTCGGACTGCGCGCTCACCTGTTACAAGCATGTCATGATGGGGAGAAAACAAGCAGTGAACTTCATGTCATGGGTGGCGCTATGGATACGACACAGTATTGATGCACAGATCTATTCATGGTGACTCCCTCTAGATTCCTGAGAGATTTGGCCGAGATAGGAAATTGTATGAAGAAGTTATTAGGACTCGATGCTTCATGACGAAGGATTTTTATGGTGACTTCCTGTTGGACTGACAGTATGGGCCCCCCAGACTTTTTTGTGCGTCTGGTAATGAGGAATCTGTGTACCGTATTTCGTTCGTCTATGTGCATGTGGAAGGCAGGGAAGAACATTAGGGGGTGCCACAGAGCCCGCAGGTCACGACCACACCCAGTGACAATGCAGGATCTTAATTTTCGCCGGATGTGACGTATATTCCAAATTTGGTGAGTTTTTGGGTATGTTCAGGCATCCAAAACTGCAGTCAAACTTGGAGAAGAAATTTCTATCCTTCCAATTACAATAGGGACCTCGCAGGTCTACCTGCTCGGGCCCTAAAAATAGCTTCTTCTAGCTTACTGAGTTGCAATACTTGACAATATAAAGAAATATAAAAAGAGGATTAATCTCGTTCTTGCTTCGGTTTCAAAATGGAGTTATTTTCAAAATAACGACGCGTTGTTTGGGTTAGGCTCTTGAAGCAGTTCAAATGTCCGGAGAAAAAGTCCGGAGCCGCAAACAAAGCAAAGTACGGAGATTAGGTTTGAAAAATATAAGTTACACGCGTGGCAGAAAAGATTAAGCAGGTACGGGTTACTAAAAAAAGGAGAAGAGAGCGAGCGACGTGGGGTTCGCTTCTTTTAATGTTTTGCTGAAGGCGGAACTGAGGCCGTACTGGCGCGTCACTTCCTCCAGTTTCGTCACAGGTCATATTACGAACTTATAACATTTTAAACCAGGTTTAAAAGTATTTAAGATGGCGATTGTCTTACTCACCGAAATCCACCATGGTCTTTACACCAACATTTGTTATATGAAAACAAACCAAAGAAGAACATGACAGAAATTGTCTAATAGGAAAAAGGGAAGTTATTGGTTATAACAAGTCACACACACAAGTACATACGTTTTTAGCAGCACTGATGGCTTAAAAACATTTCGAAAAGGGTTAGCTTAATTGTTGGTACAAGAATATATGTTGAAGATAGGTGATCATGATTATAAGCACAATTAAAACCGCGAGCAGTGATGAATGGGCCCTTGCAGTCCGCGCATGTCGGGGCGTGCTGCTGTCGACGCACGCCGCCGTCGGGGCTTACCCGCACAACACCTTCCGTTTCAGTTTTTCCTATGATTTGGTGGGCTGTTCCTCCTGTCGGTACTAAAGAATGTCTGAAAAGGCTGAAAAGCTGAATGCAATTTATTAACATTAGCAGAGGTTAAGCATGCTAAACAGCATGATGGCTTTACATAATGACTATTAACCACAACTGTGTTTTGTGTTGTTGTCCCAAAGAACTCACTCAGTTGTTTCATATCGCAGGGGAAGCCACTGTGTTCATCGCGGAAAAGTTGGGCAGAGTCACAACTACACACATCTTGTTGTGTGCCACAGTGACAGGGCAGACACAACACGCAAATGGCATTCTTAGCAAATTGGCTTATTTGAAAATTGTGTGCTGTGACTTACTACCACTGACTTATCCATTATGTGGCTCAACCCATTACACTTCAAATATGCCCTGTTGTAATGTGCAATTTAGACAAAACTACCTGCAAATGTCATGTACATCTGACTATGTTTGTCATCACTGCACATAAATGAGTGTAGAATAATGCTTCACTTGCCTTCTTTCAAAAATGTATTTATGGCTGTCTATCAGTGTCAAGCTTTTGTTCTAAGTTCTGCTTTGTTTGCTAGTTTTTATTCCAAGAAGTGCGTGCTGCCACCTTTTGAAGTTTCAATAAAATCTGATGAATATGCGGCTGACTTACTGGAATTGAATGGAATTATTCAGAGGTTATTCAGATAGGATACCTGTGACTTAAAGGACAACAATGCCATCTAGTGGCGACTTGCATCACGTACACCATAAATTCATGTGCTTCTAAGCAAAATTGACCACTTCCTGTTGGACTGAGAGTGTGGGTGTAAATGAGTCATTTGTGCGTCTTGTCATAACACACATGCATGCCAAATTTCATTCATGTACATGCATGTAGGACGCCCAAATTGACTGAGATAAAACTTGCCTCATGTTTCCAGTGGGTGGCGCTATGGATATGACACAGCATTGATGCACAGATCTATTCATGGCGACTCCCTCTAGATTCCTGAGAGATTTGGCCGAGCTAGGAAATAGTATGAAGGAGTTATCAGGACTTGATGTGTCATGACAATGGATTGTTATGGCGGGCTCCGCAACTGCCAGCAGGTAAGACGTAGGATAAAGATTTTCCTAGCATGTCTTTGGCATGGTCTGAAGAGTATACTTACTGACTGTGAAGTCTGTTAGTCCAGTTGGTTAGCGCACAAATTACATATTACTGTTACTGAGGTGATAAAAGCACCAAATTTTACATGAAGCTTCTTTAGGACCTCCTGAATGATTTCAGCCTAGGAGCCCAGCTGAAATATTGAAATTTAGTGTCAAATCACTCACAAAACAATATCCAAGAAAAACGTTTTTTTGTTTTTTCCTCTTGAGTAAAACTTTCATGGTAATGGCCATTTAAGACCACTAAAAAAGCTTCCTTTTGTTAATTTGTGCTCTGGCCAGTAGATCTTCCAAATTATAAGTGTAAAATAGAGTACCAAGACATCTTAGACCCCAAAAAACCTCAAAAGCCCTGTATAATATAGGCGAAATTATAGAAAAAAGGCAGCAAAAATTGCTTAAATGTTAAGAGATCTTGGGTTTTCTCTTTTATTTTTTAATTCAACTTTAGGTTATTCATTTAGCCATCTACTGAGTTCATAGTTTGGCCATTAGTTCTGCATCACATCACATTAAATTCTATTTGTGTGTGACAGTACATAGCTAGATGCACTGCTGTTGAATCTGGAGGGGGAAAGCCGATGTAATGATGAAATGCAACGACTGGATATTCACAAGTGCTTCCTCTGTGATAGATCACGGTGCTCTCCATGAAGTATCAACATTTGATGCCGACAGGAATATCCAACATTTTCAAAATTCAAAAACCATATTTCAACTCCCAGTTTTGATTAATTTTGAGTCAATTTAGATGTTTTAGAGGACACTGAATCAATAAAAATAAATTGCAGGATATTTATGAACACAATTATCCAAATGATGCAGAATATGTACATTTTAATTCACATAACATTACACTCTGAGGTGACATTGGAGGTAACAAGGGCAAGTACCATATCAAACTATGACTATGGCTAAATAATACAGAGAAAGGAGTATAATACAAGTTACAGTTAGAACACACAAGTCCTGGAACAGATTTTAAAACACAAGTATACCCAAAATTATCACAGCAGAAAACTAGAAAACTTTCATCAAGCAATAGCACCTTGTACTTCTGCTGCTCTGCACTATATAACCATATATTCATCATCAACATCATCATCAGCTCTGTCTTCATCTTCTTCTTCGACTACATTTTTGTCGTCTTGCTCTTCTTGCTGTGAGTGTGTGAGCTGGGTGCAGCATGTATTGTCATAGCCATTGCAGAAGCAGTAGCTGGTACAGGGGGCTTGCATCCAGGACAGGCATGATGATTTCCTTCCTTCTCACCTTCCTTCTTGTTCCATCCAAAGTTGGTGATGTCCACAGCTGGTGGATCAGGGCGGTCTGCTGGTTTCCAAAGCAGCATCTGTAGATGGGCACGCCGTCCATGGAGGTGCACATTGCGCTCTGTAGGCAGTGTCTTATCCACTTTCGGTATAAGTCATATCTGGCAACATTCAGAGATGCAGACTTCCTGCGGCTGTACAGAGCCAGGAAAAAAAAACCCTCACTGTCTCTGTGATTTGCAAATCAGTAGCTCCCTCCTGTCCAATGAAGTGACGCAGGTCACCAGGTACTACTCTCATGGCCTTGAGCACAGACACCTGCCCTTTGCCAACGGGATAGAAGGTGGTGTCACACCCTAGGGAGCATGCATAGCCACCTCTCCATCTGCAGGTGACATGTGATACCCACCCTCCAGCACCAACAGACCATGAGCACAAACACATCAGTGTTGTCGCTGAGAATGTGGACAGTTTTAGCACCACGCCTGGCTGCTTTGTCATGAGTGACAATACTGTCTGACCATCTTGATGTGATCTTCTATGTTGTGTGCAAAGGAGCTTGCCTACCCTCCACTCAATTGTCTTGTCCTTCATCACTTTATTGCGGCTAGGTAGGGGGGTTTTCAGTGACAGTTGTACTCTATTGAGCTCCCCCCAGCCCCTGCCTCTCGTGGTCTTTGGCAGAGACTTGCTTATACCGGTCTAAGCTAACAAATGTTTCTGTGATGTAGTGATCAAGCCTGTGCCCTATTCTGGCTGCGAAATCAGCCACAGTGCCTTACAATGGCCACACCAAGCGATAGATTAGCTGCGATGCATCAACGAGTACAACGTCTGGTGGGTGGAGATTGGGAACAAGGATTTCAAGACGCTGAACAATCACAGACTTGTTACTGTTTCTGAGGCATCCATACTTACCGATGAGGGATGCAGGGACCAGGCCAAGCTCGTAGATAAAGAGGTTAGAGAGCTCTTCTCTTGTTCCCCACCACCACATGCCTTTCACTCCCTTCCCTTGCTTGATGCATGTCTGCTCCCCAAACATATCTCCACTCACTGCAGTTGCACCATCTGAGTGGCAGCACACATGGCTTCCGGCGAGGAGGTCATCCTTGGCAGTAGCAGGAAGGTGCTGCATGTCGCGCAGATGCCATGTGATCCATCTTGAGTAGTTGTGATGACCAGCGGCAAAGAAATAGGGCAGCATCTCTTCAAGGCATGTTGTTGTTGCAGCAACCAGTCACCCTCTCTTTTTGCTCGCCAGAACTTGTGAGCTATTAGGTTTGGGGTGATGAAGCAAAGTAGTCTAACTTCTTTTGGTAGCTGTGGTAACATTAAGGTCAGTGTAAAGCAGAAATACATTTGTGTTATGAGTTTGTCATACCACAGAAACATGTGTCATTGACCACTGAGCCAAATTTGAAAGATTAAAACAATTGCCAAGTATATAAAATTAGGTCTGAAAATCATGGAAAAACAAGCACTTCTCCCTGATGTGAAACGCTGGTTAGAGGCGCTGGAACCACGCCAACGCGCGGGAGGGGATCCTCCTCCGTGTACTGTACAAGGACCTAACCTACAGTAACAATGGAAGCTAGCAGCATCATCGGACGGACCCAGCCCGACCTGTTTGAGCCATCCGAGCCAGAGTCAGACACTGATAGTGCTCAGCCTCGTTCCTCACAGTCCATGTTTTACATTACACACCAACATAAAACCCTATATTGGTGCACATAAAATATTACCTGTAGATTATCACTGTGCTGTCAGATGGACTCTGCTCAGGGAATGAGGCCAAATCATGTCATGATTAAATGCAATAACATTTGCTAACATTACATGGGCATGACAGGATGCCCGATTTAACATCACTTTCAGGATTTGCACCTTCAGCAAAATGCTTTTAGTTGCCCAAATGTACAATATTTATAACATACATAAGCACACACTTACACTTAGAGCTTAGATCTGGCCTAATACTCAAGCCTGACCCTACCTGACCTGAGCCCGTGCACGTTATATCCGAGCTGGCCCGGGTTGTCAGCCTGACTGGTTGACTGGTTAGCTAGCTGCAAACTATTCTAAGAGATGCTATGACTCGAGAGTGAGCGGAAAAACCTCCAAAACTAATGCGCTGAATGTATTTATATGGCTTCCGCAGCAGTTTGTGCAAATCATGTCCGTGTTCCGTAATGCGGCCATGATTTCTGACCTGCCCATTAAATCCTGAACACAGAAATCGTGAAACACAGTTTGTGAGCCTAGCTCCAAAATTAAATTCTAAATGGTTGAATGGCTTTTTACATGATTTAAGGAAATACATTTATGACCTGTTTAATGTGTTTTGAAGAAAATGGCTAAATTTGCTTTACACAGACTTTATGTATGCACTACATACATACTGTAATCACTGTTATATGCTTCTATTTGATCAACTTACTTGCATTGAGATGATATGATCCAAATATAAAAAGCTCTGTTTTGTCCATCTTTCCATCCAGCCAGTATTCTGCCTGATGCAGTTACCACAGTGAAAATCACACAAAATTGAGCAGCCAAAAAACGCAAGCAGAACTGAAGCAATTTAAAGAAAAATTTGGTCTCAACATTCACACCAGTGACGTTGTGCTCTATTGATTCTGAAATGCAGGTCCAATGTATTAAGCGTATAAATAACCTCAAAATCGACTCAAAATTAATAAAAATCTGTCCACCGGGAGTTTAATTATGGCCACTTTTGGTTTAAATTGTCATTTTGAATTTTGAAAATGTCAGAAATGGATTCAGCATCCTTAATAACCCCCAAAACCACTCCAATATTGTCCAAATCGGCCAAGCAGTTGCTGAAATATTGCCCATATAGGCTAATGATAATTAATGCTAATAATGCTAATTATGCAAATTGCCCAACATATACAAGTTAGCAACCAGCAGTTTCTTAATACTGGGGACCCGCACTGTACATTTCTAATATAAAACTTTGGTGTACTCAACATTTCCGGGTTCACAATGGGGCTCTATGGGCTGGCAATACTGCTCACCTCTTTGCAAATGCACCTGTAACAACTCATAATTATTAATTACAGGGCCAATAAAGATTATACTTTTTCAATACTTGTCATGTATTGAAGCTTTAGTAATGTAAAAGTTCATACACATAAATAAAACTATAAAATGTTAACTTTGGGATTCATTTGAACACTTTATCTTGTGCAGGAACTTGAAAATCACTGTGTTTTAAGCATATTTCATTGATATTGATATACTGCTAATATGATTTTTTTTTTCTGAGGGCTCCTAGGCCAAATTAACACTATAGACCCTAAGGAAACACCATGCAAAATTTGGTGCTTTTATCACCTCCTTAACGGTAATTTCATTATGCTACCGGACTATGTGGTGTCCAGTCTGCAGGAGGAAGACGTGAAAGTATGATGCATGGCAATATTTCATAAGGCCACCAAATTCAAAATGGCTGACTTTGAATGAATGTCTAGATGTATTCTGGGCGAGACTGTCTACATTTATGAAGGATTTTGTGGAGATGGGGCATTGCATGTGAAAGTTATAAGGATTGGATGCTTGACCGCAAAGGGGAAAAATGGCGTCCGCCGTCACGCCCACCAGGTTTGACACAGCTGAATGATTTCCATAACTTTTGTCCTTCAAGGCATGAAGATGATAATTGAGTTAATGTGAAGACTGTGGTGTTTAAGCTCTAGGACAAGATAATTTTCAAAGTAGGCATGAATTTGTCAAAAATGCCGCCACACATCAAAATAACTGACTTCCTGTTGGACTAAGAGTAAGCATCCAAATGGGTTTTTTGTGCGTCTGGTCATGATGAATATGCGTACCAATTTTCGTCCTTCTATGTACAAGTAGGAGGCGGGGCATCACAATAGGGGGCGCTACAGAGCCCGCAGGTCACGGCCATGCCCCATGACAACACAGATCTCATCAGGGCGACTCCCTCTGCATTCCTGAGAGATTTGGCCGAGATAGGACATTGTATGAAGAAGTTATGAGGACACGTTGCTTTACGGCGAAGGATTTGAATTGACCGCTCCACTGTGACCAGCAGGTATGACGTAGGATAAAGATTTCCATAACTTTTCATCTTTAAGGTCAGAGGATGCTACTGAGTGACTTTGAAATCGGTGGTGTTACATCTGTAGGAGGAGCTAATTTAAGTACGAAGATTGGCAATATTTCAAAATGGCGGCCAAAAGCAAAATGGCAGACTAAGTATTGATGCTGAGATTTGTTTGGGGAGACGGCCTCTACAGTTACGAGCAGTTTTGTGTGGACAGGAAATTGTATGTTGAAGTTATAACGCCTCGATGCCCAACGGCGTGAGGAAAAAATGGTTTCCACCGCCCCGCCCACTAAAGTTTGGCGCAGCTGAATGATTTCCATAACTTTTGTTCTTCAAGGCATGAAGAAAATAATTGAGTTAATTTGAAGACTGTGGTGTTTAAGCTCTAGGACAAGATAATTTTCAAAGTAGGCATGAATTGGACAAAAATGCCGCCACACATCAAAATGGCTGACTTCCTGTTGGAGTGACAGTATGGTCCCCCAGACTTTTTTGTGCGTCTGCTCACGATGAATCTGCTTACCAAATTTCGTTCGTCTACGTGCATGTGGAAGGCAGGGAAGAACATTAGGGGGCGCTACAGAGCCCGCAGGTCACGACCTCGCCCAACGGCATTAAATTATCAAATTTTTCACTAGATGTGACGTATATTCCAAATTTGGTGAGTTTTTGGGTATGTTCAGGCCTCCAAAATTGCAGTTAAAGCGGTACACTAGTCCTTCCAATTACAAAAGGGACCTCACAGGTCGATGACCTGCTCAGGCCCTAAATATAAAGTCCGTCTGTTCCAGAAACTCTCCTCTTAACTATACCCAGATTTACCACTAGGCGGAGCTGTGGCTCCATCACACTTTCAGATATTAAATCTGAAATCACTAACTGTAGTTTCCTTGAACTCAGAAAACAGGGGGGAAAAGTATGTTTGGGTTCTCATCCAGCTGATTAAGAATATTGTGTCCTGCAAAGGATGAGATTACATTTTAGTACTTTTTAGCATTAAGACAGAAATTAAGGCTCTTCCCACTCTGGCTGGGTTGAGTGTCATAATTCACACGTGTGGCACTTTGATGGCTCATGCCAGATGTGGAGGATATCTGTTGATGACAAGCCTGGTATAACAGATTGGGACCTTGATTTTCCCAGTGACCACTGCACAGTGAATTATAAACAGTCCGTCAAAGAGGACAAAATCCAGAGGGTAAAGGAGACCTTTCTGAGTCTCGGATGTCCAGAGTTTGTTAACACAGAGCCTATATAAGTCAGTGAAGTGGAGAACTTAAGGTGACAAATAGTCGTCTTCCCCCTTTCCGTGATAACCCTTGGTGTCTGGTGGACCCCCCCCCCCCCCTCATAAACTCAGGAGACAGTTTCTTCTCGCTGGCAATGTTTATTGCCCAGCACATGTTGTTGTTTCACTAGTGGAGTGTGAAGAAAGAATGGGGGAAGAGAGGGCCAGGCCATTATGGTGTCCCAGAAAGTCGGTCAGAGGGGAACCTACATAGACATGAAGATCGCATCTCTGTGATATAAAGATGAGACAAAGGACATGTTCCTACAGTATGATGGATTTGTTAATCATGACTCAAGTATATCAACTATGCCTTGTTGTTCACAGAAATTAAACAAATTGCAATAAAATGCTTGTTTTGTTTGGTGGGGAGCAGAAGTATGTTAGGCTGTCTGACCTAACATTTGATGCCTTCATGAAAGAAGGTTAGTTAGATCCTCAGGATAAAACAATATAACATTTAATGCTTCTGGTTTGTTCATATCCTTTATGCACAGGTGCGTCTCTATCATCATCATCCTCAGCATCTGATGATGCTATCATTCTGAACTTTACGATGTGTGACCCACCTGAAGAAGCAGCAGTTGGCGAAGGAAGTCAACCTAAAAGGCCATGCCATATACACTATGAGGCAAAAGCGGTGGGTAGTGGACATTGTTAAGTCTAATCTGAATGTTGTTGTTCAGTTTGATGTGGTGTGTTTTTATGTAATCGTTTTGCAGTCTTAGTTATGGTTTAACATTTTCTGACTTCATATTATATTTCAATTTAAGTTGATTGAAAAAATCCTAACAACAAAGCCTGGCGGTGAACACATCATGCAAGAGTATGCAAAAACCAAATGTCTGACAGATGCAACCAGAAGACAGATAAACAAACGTGACAGAAACATATGGGTACGAATCATACATGTAGGCTATAAAGAAATATTGTATTGGATTATTTTTAATTGTGATATCCAATGCCAATAGAGTGATGGTTATCATTGAATTTATACATTAGGACATCTCCCCCTAAGAGTGTAAGAGTGATGTATGCACAGGGGATAGTTGCCTTTTTTCGATATCTGGAAGACCCATATTCGCAACATGGATATGTAAGTAAAAGGGTCCTTGCAACATTAAACACATAATTGCCCTCAAAATTGTTGATGGCATAGTCAGTCTGCATGTATTTTTGTATTATTTTTTTTACATAGGAACATTACTAAAATCCAGAGAGCGGTTCCGGATACCTTGCATGGCGGTTGAAGACCATTCAAAGAAAAACTGCAGAGGAAAGAAGTGTCTCAGTTAGCAAATCTCGCAAAAGTATGTTTACTTATCAGTTACATATGATATTGATGGAATTTGTAGGAAGGAGTTAATAAAATTGTGTTTTTTCTTAAGTTGGTGGGCCAGGCCATCAACAATCCACTCCCTTCACCGCTGACACAGTATTATCAGATGAGGATGTGGAAACAGCTATTGCTGTTTTGAGACACTCTGCTGATGAAGACACTATCCGTGAGAAGATGAAGGCTACCTTCACTTACCGTCGTACAATGGTCAACGATGAAAAGAAAGCAGCAGATGTCTTCTCAGTCTTCCCGCGTTTTTTGGACACACCAGGACTGGTAAGACATCTTCATTCATTGAATCACGGAAACATTTCATGCAGCATGCAGTGTCAGTCACTCCTTTCTATGTACTGCATTTTTGCATTATAGATAGAACAAGATTTCAGACTCCAGTTTGGAGTCTGAAATCTTGGAGAGGTGGCCCAACCAATTTCAAAGCAAAAGTTGTAAAGGAAAGCCATGGACTGGTACCCGACACAGCTCTTGGTGTTAATGTGCAATGCTGAGTCAGCTGCCGAAGTTGAGAATGGTATGACTGATTGTTTTTAACCGCCATTGTTGGTTATGAGTAATTGTGCCAGTTGAATATATTTTTATGCTTGTTGGTCTGTAGGCTGGGACAGTGACATGTCTGCTATCTTGCTGCTGCTACATCTGCTACCACCATCTGCGCAAGGACGAAAGAGTCCAGGAAAGATGTCTGCATCTCACGCTGTCGATAACCTCAAATTCCTAAAGGTATGTTAAAAAGTTGTTTAAAATATACTATACTATAAATAAACTACATTTCATGCACAGTGAGGTGATCTGATCTATTGTCAGAGATTGGTCACTAAATACTGCTGTTGATTGTTGTTGTAGGCTGGAACCAGTGTACAGCAGCATCTAGACATCACGCAAAGCAGTCAGCCCTACCTTCTTGCCCAGGGACCCACAAGAAGCAGCATTCACGTCTTCTTCATTGTGATTGACAAGCATGCACTTCCATGTAAGGCAACAAGTTCAGTGGGAGCCCTTGACGAACTTTAAGGCCCATTATGCCTTTGGTACGTCATACAGTTCTTCCCTGACCAACTTTTTCACTTTTCTGCAAACAACCATTTACAACATTGATGTTAGGGAAACAAAGGAAACTCCTAGAGTTGCAGAGTTGTAAACAAGAATGGTGCGTTAGTATCCATTGAGATCAAATAAATGAAGTGCTTTCTTTGCAAAAGTGACCATGGTAGACCAAACAGCCTTGTAAAGCACCTTAAAGTCATTCATGGTCTCTGTACTGGCACTCCATCTTTGTTCAATATTATGCAGACACATCCTATCCCGGGTTTGGTTTGAGTTTGCAGGATATATTTTAGTACAGATCATTTACATCAACATGTCCGGATAAATCAAACACAGACAAGTAATGTTAAGTTAAATAAGTTTACTTGGTTTAATTCAGTGTATGTGCAATTAAGTAACTTTTACAGATGCATTGTTTTGTTGCTTTTGTTTCATACTCACCATGTGGTCCAGAGGCAAAAGGAGGAAAGGGTCATTACTTCCTGCTTTTATAACCTGGATGACATCATCAGTGAGGTCATCGGGCGGTACCATCTATGGGGGGATGTAGATTGTGTGGGAGTGTGAAATGTGCATAGTTTGATATTATGTGATATATTTGAGGACAGATGTGTGTGTGATAAAAGTTTATGTGAATTCCCATTGTGTGATGAAATGAAGATTAATAATATGGATGCTTACCGGTTTTTAGAAGGGAGAGGAGGCTTCCCTGCTGCTTGGGTGAGTCCAGGTGGATTCCTGTCTTTGGCGCCCAGCATGCAGGGGAGAAAAACGGTCCGTCCGGGAGATCGGAGAACACGGAAGCGGAGGAGAGAGACGAGTTTGAGAGAGTGTGTCACACAGAGAGTTTGCAGAAGCAGCATACTTTCTTTCTTTCTTTCTTTTTGTTTGTTTGTTTGTTTGTTTTGTATAGTATGTGTGTCTATATCTGAGTTTTGTGTCTCGGGTACTAGGTCTGGGAGAGTAGTTGCGGGGGGCCGGCCGACGGCCTGTTCAGGTCCGGTATACGGTACTTTTGCTCTGCTTCTTCCTGGCTGATGTTCCAGGGTTTAGTTGGTTTCTTTTTTGAGGTTGTGTGGTGCTGGGAGTCTGTGTAGGTGTATGGCTGTTGATACGGAGGAGAACGAAGGAAGTAGGCAGGGTTGGGAAAAAGTGGAGAGAGGGAAACGAGGTCGCTCTCGAAGAAGGAGGAAGATAGGGTGGTGAAAATGGTGAGAGCCGAAGAGGAATTTCGAGTTATTTTCAAGTTGAAAGACCAGGTGGGAGGAGGGTTTAGAGCTATGAATCCTCTTAAAGTTGCTGAATCTCTAAGGTGTGTAGGGGAAGGGTTGGATGCTCGGATCTTGCCTAATGGAGCAATGCTTCTGTTGTGCAGAAATATGGATCAAATAGGGAGAGCAATGAAAGTTGGGAAAATATTAGGGAAAAAGGTGGAAGTGATCATTCCTGAAAAGAAAAATGAGTTAAAAGGAGTCATTTATGGAGTGTGTGCTGACATATCAGAGGTGGAAATTAAGGAAAATATAAGAGGGGGAAAAGCAACAGATGTGAAGCGGTTTAAGGCCAAGGAAGGTGGAACCAAAAATACCCCTGTGTTGATAACTTTTGATGGAAATCTTCTTCCAGCTCGTGTCTTTATTGGATGTTTGTCTTTCCAAGTCAGGCCCTATCAAAGACCTCCTTTGCGGTGTTTCAAGTGCCAGAGATTTGGTCATATGGCGGCTTCCTGTAGGGGGAACAGGCGTTGTGCTAAATGTGGAGAAGATCATGACATCCTGAAATGTGAGCAATTAGCTTCTAAATGTTGCAATTGTGGAGGAAGCCATTTGGCTTCAAATAAAGAGTGTGGACACTTTCTAAAAGCGAGACAAGTTCAGGAGGTCAGAGACCAGCATAAAATCTCTTATGCAGAAGCATTAAAGAAAGTGGAAAGGTCAAAGGCCTCAGGCCCAGTTGTGAGAATGCCTGTAAGCAGTCCAGCGGTGTCCAGGCAGCAACCTACTCAGGTTCTCTCTAGGCAAGAAATTGTAATCAATAAGGAGGCCCCTCTGGCATTTATGGTTGATGTGATCTATGGTGCTCGGGAAAAGAAATCAAGGTCAGATGTTATTAAGTTTGTGTCTGAAGCTGCAGTGAGATTTCTGGGAGTAAAGGATTACTCACCTCAGTCACTGCATGAGTATATGAGGGTAAGTCAGGAGCAAACAGTTCAGGAGTCAAGCAGCCAGTCTGAGAGGGGGGATGAGGAAGGGGAAGACACGGATGATGGTGGCCTGATAGAGGATATAGATGATGTTTAATCTTTTCATGATGTTTTGCATCCTCCAGTGGAATGCAAGAAGTCTAATAGCTAACGGACAGGAATTTAAGAAATTAATCAGATTTTGAAGTTAAGCCTGATTTTTTGTGTGTTCAGGAGACGTGGTTAAAACCACATCTTGATTTTGTAGTTCCAGGATACATATGCCTGCGCAAAGGTCTGATCAATCAGGGGGTGGATGTGCAACTTTTTTCAAATCAGGGATCCAATATAAAGTCTGCGAGTATGAATTATCTCTTGAATGTCTTATAGTTGAAGTGTGGAGTCATCAGGGCAAATTAAGCTTAGTTAATTTTCATAATCCCTGTAAACCTTTAGGCTTGGCTGAACTTGAGGAGTTACTAAATAAGATCTCTTCCCCTCTCATTTGGGTAGGTGATTTTAACGCCCATAACCCTTTGTGGGGAAGTCAGGTAAGGGATGGGAATGGTGCTGTGGTTGAAGAATTGTTAGATAACTGTAGGTTAGTAGTTATGAATGATAGCAGGCCAACTCGATTTGACATAAATACTCATAAAATGTCCTGTCTTGATTTAACTATTGCATCTCCAACCCTAGCACGAGTAGGTGAGTGGGATGTACTGGGGAAGCAATAAATGGGCAGTGACCATTTTCCAGTCCTAAGTCAGTTTGGAAGATCCTTAATAGTGGTCCAGGGGGATTTAGGTAAAAGGTTTGATTTTTTTTGGGCAGAATGGGGTAAGTTTGGGGTAGAAATTGGGAAAAGTTTAGGAGAAATCAATAGTGAAGGTTCTATTGATGAGTTTATTGATTCCTTAAGTAAAATGATTTTTGATGTGGCTTTAAGGACAATACCATGTAGGGGGGTCCCAAAGGATCGAGTTATTGTTCCATGGTGGAATAGTGATTGTGATAAGGCGGTGAAAGAGAGAAAACAAGCTTTTAAGCTTTTGTGCAGTAACCCTACTCAGAGAAACAGTATACATTTCAAACGCTGTAGGGCAAAGGCAAGGAAAATAATAAAAGATGCAGTGTTGGAGAGATTTCTGTGGGACCTTGGGACCAGATACCCCTGTTGGGCAGGTCTGGTCAAGGATTCATAAAATGTCAGGGAAAATGGTGAGGTCACTAATGCCAGCCCTGTCTGATGGAAGAAGTGAAGCAGTCAATAATATGGAAAAAGCAAATATGTGTGTCAAAGTTTTTCAAGAGGTACATAATTCCAAGTCTTTAGGGGATTATGGTTTGCTGAGGAGGGAAGAAATCTTGAGAACTGAAGGGTGGAAGTTAAATGTTGTATCTTCAGAAAAGGAATTTTTTAATGTATTCTTCTCTCTGAAGGAGCTTAAGCAAGCAGTTCAAGCAGGGGCTAAGACCACTCCTGGCCAAGATAATATCAGTTATGAATTGCTTAAACATTTAGATGATGTAGCTTTGGAGGAAGTTCTGGCTTTGTCTAATTATGTGTGGGAGGCAGGTGTTTTACCTAAGGTGTGGAAACATGCTGTTGTGGTTCCTGTTCTGAAACCAGGGAAAGACCCCTCTTGTCGGTCGTCATATCGGCCTATAGCTTTAACAGCTGTTTTATGCAAAGTAATGGAAAGGATGGTAACAAATAGGTTGGTTTATCTCCTTGAAACTAAAGGTTTTTTTGTGAATTATCAGAATGGGTTTAGAGTTGGAAGAAATACTATGGATTCCATTGCAGTGTTAGATCAAAGATGTTAAAAAGGCCATGATTAACAAAGAAGGGGTAATTGCTGTGTTTTCAGATATTGAAAAGGCGTATGATGTGGAAGGAGGGGTTACTAATTAAGCTTCATGATGCAGGTGTTAAAGGTAGGATGTTTTATTGGATTAAGGATTTCCTTAATAATAGATCCATTCAAGTTAAAATTGGGGGAGATCTCTCTGAGACTGTTAATATTATAAATGGAACTCCGCAAGGATCAGTTATTAGTCCTGTCCTCTTCAGTATAATGATTAATGATATATTTTCAAGAGTTCCTAATCATTTTGGGAAGTCTCTATTTGCAGATGATGGGGCTGTCTGGAAGAGGGGGAGGAATTTGCATGTTCTTTTTTATCAGATGCAAAAGGCTCTGGATCAGGTTGTTCAGTGGGCTAATGATTGGGGCTTTAGAATTTCATCCTCTAAAAGGAAAATTCCTGCCTTGAATATTTTGTTGTATGACTGTCCAGTGGAAAGAGTTCAAGAGTTTAAGTTTCTCGGTTTATGGATGGATGAAAGACTAACATGGAAAAGCCATATAGAAAAAATTGTATGCAAGTGTGAAAAGGTGATTAATATCCTTCGATGTCTGGCTGGGAGTGACTGGGGTGCTGATCGAGATACTCTAACTATGATCTATCGCGCTATGATTAGATCTATTCTGGATTATGGTTGTGTGGTTTTTGGTTCAGCTGCCAAATCTATGATATGTAAACTGGACCGGGTTCAGGCTAAGGCCTTGAGAGTCTGTAATGGTGCCTTTAGGACAACTCCTATTCCTGCTCTACTCATTGAAATGAGAGAATTACCACTGGAAATCAGGAGGAAAAAGCTAGGGCTCCATTACTGGGCTAAGCTGAGTTGCTCAAGTTATAGTTCTGCCTCAGGGTGTCTGCTAGAAAGTTCCTGGGAGTTTACGGGTAATGGAAAGAAGCTAAATTTTTTACATTTTATAAAACAGTTGGCGGGCGATTTTGGAGTAGAATGTCAGAGAATGGCTGGGCATGTGTGGTCTCTTGTTCCGCCTTGGTTTCTTCCTGAACCTGAGGTTTTGCTTTCTCTCCTCGAAGAAAGGAGAAATAGTCAGTGTAGAGATGTGAGAATGATCCTGCATCAGTTTGAAGGATTCATGAAAACTTTTACTGATGGATCAAAGGATCCCGTCTCGGGAAAAACTGGGGCTGGGATTTTCGTTGCAGATGAGAATCTTAAATCTAGCATTCGCTTATCGGACAATTTATCTGTATTTTCAGCTGAACTGTTGGCAATTTTAAAAGCTTTGGAGTGGATAGAGCAAAATAAGCCTCATAACAATGTTATTTGCTCAGATTCTGCTGCCGCTTTGGTGGCTCTAGAAGTAGGCTCCTCTAGTGCCTGCCCAGATCTGGTAATGGAGATTCTGTGTTGTCTCTTAAGAATTGAGAGTTCAGGGTGCCATGTGTGTTTTATGTGGGTGCCTGGACACTTCGGGGTAGAGGGAAATGAAGTTGCCGACAGGTTGGCTAGAGAGTCATTGTCTAAAGAAAATATAGATTTGAATGTCATGATGGCTAAGAGTGAATGTGTGAGTATCTGTAATGAAAAACTTGAGTTGCAGTGGCAGAATGAGTGGAACCAGGAGCAGAGGGGAAGGCATTATTTTTGTTTGCAACCCTCAGTAAAGTGTAAAAATGGAAAAGTATGTTTGGGCAGAAGGATGAAGTTGTTTTAACTAGGCTGAGGCTGGGGCATTGCTGTCTAGCAAGTTGCTTAAAAGACATAGGTAAACATGAGAATGGGTTGTGTGAATGTGGAGAAATCGAGACGGTGGTGCATGTGCTTTTTTCTTGTAACCTATATTCCAGTCAGAGACGACAGCTGTTTATAGACCTGTATGATCTGGGTCTATCTGTGATTTCCTTTCGAGGTATCTTTGCATTAGGGGAAAAATCTGACTCTTTTGGGAGGGCAGTATTAAAATGTTTGCACTGTGCTGGAATATATGAGAAAATTTTGTTAAGTAGTTCTGGTTATGACCAGTGGAGGGCAGCATTACGCTGGATAGCGTACAGCGTACAGCCTGCCGGAATCCCAGAAGAAGAAGAAGAAGAAGCATGCAGGGGAAGTCAGATGAGTGTGTGGTGTCAAAGAGAGAGGACACCAGGTGTGCAGGAGAGTGTACAGTGTGTCTCACTGTAACATTGAGTTGAGTTGAGTTGAGTTATTTTCAGTTAAGCCGAGTTAACTGTTATTTCTTTGATACTTTTTGTAAATATCTTTTTTTTGGTTCACTGTGCATTTTGGTGGCACTCTTTGTAAAACTCTATTTTGATACTTGAACCCTGCTTTGAGAGTCTGCCTCCTACACTCCGTTCATTCAGGCCAGCCCTACCACAGACTCTTTATCTTAAATGTGGTCAAGTGGGATGCTCACGTTCTTTTGGTAGCTTTTCTGGCTTTAGAAAGCACCTAAACAAATGCCATGTAAGCAGTTAATTGATTCTGCAGAAAATGACTTTTCACCTAGTCAAAGTGTTCTTGACACAAGTAATGCTACTGATGTTGATGTGGTGCCTGAAAATGTCAAGGCTGTGTTGGAATTATCTTCAGCAGACCTTGTAAATAGTTGTGCAGCTGTAATTTCTGATCTAAAGGCAGCAGGTGTAAGCCAAAGTGTTGTGAATTCTGTAGTGAATTCCATGGAAGAGATTGTTCAAGATATCCAGCAGCATGCTAAAGAAACTGTTATTAAGCATGTATTTACTAATGAAAGAGAAACCGAAATGTGCAAGAAAGTTGAAGCATGTTTTGAGGAGTTAGAAAATCCTTTCACAGTTCTTAATTCAGAATACAAGCGAAAATTTGTATCAGACAAGTGGGAAACTGTATAACCAGTTGAATGTGTAATTGGCTCAAGATTCGACCCAAGGCGAAATAAAAAGACTGGAACATATGATCAGACAGTCGTTCAAGATAAATTCATGTATGTTCCAATTTTATCGACATTGGAGTCAATATTTAAAAGTCAGCATATTGCATAAATGTTGAAAAACTCAGGAACTGGTGATTCAAGACTCAGAGATATTTGTGATGGATCTTTATTGAAGACTCACCCTCTGTTTTCAACTGAAAAGCACACAGTGCAGATCCAAATGTTCTATGATGACTTTGAGGTTGCAAATCCTCTTGGCTCCAAGCGAGGTATTCATAAAGTAGGTGCAATATATTTTACCTTAAGAAACTTCTCTCCGAAATGGAATTCTTTTTTGGCAAACATACACCTTTGCGCCTTATTTCATGCACAAGATCTTAAACGTTACAGTTTTAGTGAAATTCTTGCTCCTATTGACATTAAAGTGTTAGAGAGTGATGGTATTGAGATTCCACTGTTTGGTGGTTGTGTTCGTGGCAGTGTGGTACAGGTTACTGGCGATAATTTAGGCTTACATAGCTTGTTTGGTCTGGTGGAGTCTTTCAGTGCGAGGTTGCAGGTTTTGTTTAGCTGAAAAAGATGTCTTTCAAACAGAATTCTGTGAAGATTATCCCAAAATAGTGTTGCACACCAAAGACACTCACACTGTTCACTGTCAAGAAATGGCTTGTAATCCAGCTCTTCCTTACGTTTTTGGTGTGAAGAGTTCATGCTTATTGAATTCATTGACATATTTTCACACAACTGAGAACTTCTCAGTTGATGTCATGCATGACATTTTGGAAGGGGTGGCACAGTATGAATTGAAGTTATTGTTTGCATATTTTAAAGAACAACATGTGACATTGGGGGAGCTGAATTTGAGAATACAAAGTTTTGATTATGGATTCATGGAGAGTAATAATAGGCCAGTAGCTGTGAATTTAGGCAGTCAGTCAAATGATCTGGGACTGAATGCAATTCAGTCATGGTGCTTATTGAGGAATGTTCCCTTCATGTTCGGAGATTTGGTAACCTCTCCTGACCAACATTGGGACCTACTTCTTTTATTGCTACAGATAGTAAACATTGTATTTTCTCCCATGCTATCTCAAGGTCTGTGTGTATATTTAAAACATTTGATTGTGGAACACCACAAACTGTTCAAGATGTTGTATCCCCAGAAAAAACTTTTACCAAAGCACCATTTTCTTGTCCATTATCCTCACTGCATCCATAAAATAGGACCTGTACTTCATAGTTGGTGCATGCGCTATGAAGATAAACACAATTTTTTTCAAGAAACAGCTCAAGTCATTTAAAAATATCACCAAAACGCTGGCCAAAAAACACCAGAATTATATGGCATACATTTGGCAATCTTCAACAACCTTTAGTCGGTGAGACATTGGTCCAAGAAAAATGGTGTCTTTAGAGATGGTAAAAGGAGGTTCTGGAATTGCCATGGCAATGCAAGTGCCCAGTAGTGTTCAAGTTATGAAAGTGAACTGGGCACAAGGTTTACCGCCCACATTTGGTTATTAGTGGCAAAGTAGAGTCTGAAATGTCTTTGTTTTACCAGATTGAGTCAATTGTTATAATACATGAGAAACTGTTGCTGCTCACTTTGCCTTTATGTACAGTAACCTTTCAAGAACATTTCCATGCCTATGAAGTGACCAGGACAAAGCAAGATTTTGTTGTGTTTCATGTCGACAACCTGCATTATCACAGGCTTTTTGACATACAAATGACATATGGAGTGAATGACACAGCTCTCTTTGT